>NC_092215.1:57314472-57340837 GCF_043381705.1 Parasteatoda tepidariorum | reverse complement strand
GGGGGGGGGGGGGTATTTTACCAAACAAAAATAGCTAAATAATTAACAGGTCAAGATTTAGAATTTGTCTTCTTGTCAAAGCTTGGATATTCCAATATTGGTGCTCGTATTCAGAAGGACCTAATTAGTAAAAATGCTAATTCGGTTTAAAGTTGGCTTGAGATCTCGTAGAAAGAGCAATTTTTTTGAAAAGTGAACCAGGATAAATTTCTAATTCTAAGAGTGGTGATATTTTTATTTGTATATAGTTTTTTTATATTTTTAAATATATTTATTTTAAGTTTGATTATTTTCAAATTTATTTAATTTTAAATTGTAACTTTGGTTATTGTGTTTTTAATCATTAATAATTTTGAAAGCTTGATTGTACATTTGTTTAAAAAATATTCATGTTTTGTCTCATTTAGGAGAAGTACAGTAGACTCTCAATTAACTGGGATGTTTGGGAAATGATTTGTACAGGATACGCAAATTTCCTGGATAATCCAATGAAAAAATGATAGAAAATGTTAAATTATTATACAATTAAACATTAAAATTAATTAAAAAAAAAGAATTAACTAGACTTTTTTTCTATAATGTCATGCATAGTTTAATCACTAATCCAATATTCATGCGTTAACGATTTAACTGCTTGTTCGTTTACCGTTTTTTCAATTATTTCTAGCGTTTGATTTATACTAAGAAAAACTCTTTTGTGTTTTGACATGTTAACACTACAAAAAGTTGAACAAATGTTAATCTGAACAACACTGATACTGTGATGGTGGTTGAATCGTATCTTGCCTTGTTCCGCCTCGCAAGCATTCCAGAATGAGAGCAAAACTGGTTGGATGTTCTCAAGGTCGGTTGAAGGAGTCCAATGCTATAAGAAGGAAAGTTTGAGAAGAATCTGGTTTTCCTACTCATTTCATCAGCCGCAATCCGCAATTTTCTCTCTTTTTTGGGGGGGGGAGGGGTTTTCCTGGATAATTCACAGCCCAGATAATCTGATTCCTGTTCATAAAGAGTCTACTGTATCATATTTGTGAAGTAATTTTCAAAGTACATTTAAATTAACGGCAATGATTAGGAATAGCATAGTTTTATTGTTATAATATAAGATTCAATATAACTCCTGAACTAAAAATGTTACAAATTATTTCTCTTCCCCTCCCCCAAAAAAACTGTTCTAAAATGTCCTGTGAATCTAGTTTAATTTATAATAATTCGCTGATAAAAAAAATTTGGCAATACCTCAAATTTTTCTAACTTCAAATTTGTCTAAAGATTTAATCATAATTCAAATATACATTTGTTAGAAACCTTAAAAAGTTAAAGTGTAAAAAATAATGCAACCACTTTGGATAATTATTTTTTTACATGTGCTAGTATTGTAACGGATAAGACTTCCAAAATGTTTTGCAGCTTTATATTTACTTAATGTTTTAATTTTGTTCTCCTCCTGCTTATTTTAATGAAGTATTTAGCAATAATAGGATCATACACATACTGATTCTTTTCAAAATTGAAAACAAGTACTTAATGTCATTGGAATTATTAGTAAAATTGAAATAGTATGCAGTTAAATTGAAAAAGCTATAAAATTTATCATATCTTTTATTTAGTTTAAAGATAATCTTTAAGGTTTCAGACTTCTTTAATATTACATTTACTAAATTAATATTAGTGTATGCTGATCAAGTTTGTGAGTTTGCATCTTTTATTTAATTGAGAGTTGTTCAAAATCAATTTATGATTTCATTTGTTAAATGTACAGCCTTTTTGTTTCTGTTAAATGTTTTTTCCGTATTACTCCTTTTTTAATTTATTTTTTGGGAGTCAGAATCATACAACTTTATCTTTTTTTTTTCTTTTTTACTGTATGCCATCATTTTTACTATTGCAGAATATTTCATTAAATTTAGAACATTAAATCAAGAAACTTAAAGTTTGAAAAAAGGCAAGAATCAGTGCCCAGTAAGGTAATATATACAGTGATAAGTTAAAGTAATTATATTTATAAATACTATTCATCCTTAAAGATATTCTAATGTTCATTATAATCAAAATCGAATGTGCATTTATTAAGTTAAAAGAGGTTTGATATTTTGAAAATCAAGATGTGTGCAGTGTATAAAAGAAAAATTCTCTTATTTACATTTGATTTAATATTTAGGCTTTCACATGCAAGGTTGCAATCATAATAGTTAGAGTAGTAGATTCACTTAAATATGTTAATTAATGCAGGTGATATTTAAGTTACAAAATCAAATACTAATATGTACTTTTTCTGAATTAGCACACCTTTTAACGAATCCAAATTTTTGAATCTCTAAACATAAAGGGTCATTGCCATTTGAAAAATATAGTCTTTAGATATCACAAGTGCAGTCATAAATTTTAGTTTGTTAATTTTACTTGTGTTTTTCATTATAAATTTTGAACTGAGCAAAAAAAAAATTTATACACTATATTAAAATTTGTTTATCCAAGGAAAATTCTATCGTTAAATATAATGAAGTCTTATAATTCTATTTTGTAATCAAAAATTTTTAAATTGTAAGTGAATTTTTACACCATTAAATGATAAATGTGGGAGGAATGTCTAATAGTTATTGCAAAATATAATTTTAAAAATACAACTTTTTTAAAATTTTGTTTTTCATAAGCAATGTCATCACTGATTTTTTTAAAATTTCAGATTTTTATCATATAAAATTACTTAGTAAAAAAATTCTTATTTCTTGCAATTCAAAAAGATTTTCAGTCACTATTAAATTAAATA
This sequence comes from Parasteatoda tepidariorum, assembly GCF_043381705.1. Lineage (NCBI taxonomy): Eukaryota > Metazoa > Arthropoda > Arachnida > Araneae > Theridiidae > Parasteatoda > Parasteatoda tepidariorum. Next base: position 57,338,070 of record NC_092215.1, on the reverse strand, counting down.
AGGAAAAATTAAATTTTGAATAAAATTATCTTTGTTTAAATAAATTTATGATAGTGTGAATAGGTTTTTATTTTATTCTTAGATAAGCCTAAATACACAGTAAAATTAACATTGACCAAACTTTCGATCACTATATCTTGACTTATTTATATGAAACATATTTTCCAGGTAGTGTTGAATAACCCAAATTTCAAATCAATTACAAAAAGTCTATTATTCAGGAAATAAATATTTTTGTTAATTTTGTAACTTAAAATATTGTCTGCTTCAATTAATTAACAATATTATGGTCTATTCTTAGAGCCATAAAAATTTTGTTATGTTAAAATCTGATCGTTAAATTAAGAGTTGTTTAGGGGTTTCTGTTTTATTTTCCTTCAAAATGCTATTGCGCAATGAGTATTTATCACAAAAAAATTTCTTTATGCTTTAAACGATATGCAGAATTTTTTTCAGCTTGACTTTCCTATTGTATATAAAACAATTAGTAGCAAAAACGTTTTATTTTTAATGTTTCAAAAATATTTGCTGAACTGATTCATTATTTCTAAGATTAGAAGTTGCTGATGATGATTACTCCTAAATAATGGGGATGTTTTAAGGTAATATTTTTGGCTTAAATTACAAGTTTTATATTGAAAATTATTAAAAATCACCAATTGTGAACATTTTATGTTTCTAAGAAAACTATACTATGAGTTCACTGGAGTGAAAATCAGTCACCTTTTGAAAAACCATTAAAAGCACCATTTAAAACTGTAACTCTGCCCCTGGGTTTGATAACCTCATGTGTTTAATTTAGAAAGTGAGTCCACAAGAATTTGCAGGTGTGCAACGTCTAGTTTAAACTATTTGTTGAGGACTTGATCCATCTAATTGTAGTTATGCTGATTTTAGAATTTTACTTGCTCTTACAGCAAATTCTCTGTGTTTCATATTAGATTATTGTTATGGTTAATTTAAATGTAATAGGGTAAGATATAACAGTGTTCATCAAACTAGTAACTTATTCTTTCACCTCTAAGAACTCTGCTCTTGTCATCTTGAAAATTCATATTAATTACATTCACATCATAAAGATGCTAATTGAATCATAATACCTGATCATATATTATCTTAAAATAAACATGTCTATTCACACTAGTGGTCATTCATTCAGCAGGTTCAATATTCAAAAAGAAAATATCCTCAAAATATTAGAGACCCTTCCAGTTTGAACCTGACCTTACACACTTAATATAAATCATTTGAATAGTGATATGATTTGACCACATTGCATCCATCCAGTCAGCTACAGATTCATGATGATTGATTTCATGATTGATGATGTCTAATGCATTGAAGATTCAGATTAATGTGCCTGCCTGAGCAATGACTTTTTGCAAGGTGACCTCCAGAATTCATTGCATCTAATTTCCATTGCAATGTACTAAAACGTTCAGATGGACTTTTATTCTCTGACTGCAGCTATTTCTCTCTGTTTTGAGAGTGATTTCAATTTTCACACTGTGAAACTAGTTTTAGACTCCTCTCAGTTGAGATTGTTCCCCCAATAATAATTCTGACATATTCTGTGGCCATACACCACTGCTAGTAGACTCAATTAATAGTTAAATGCAAAACACTAACAAATCTAGCAACTTCGCTTGCTTTATAGCATGGCCAAACACGACTGCAACTCTCTCAGATCCTTGCATTTACACTGCTTTTGAAAAAATGGAAAACTTCTGTTTGAAACCAAAATGTCTTACTGAATGTTACTGCCTTATGATTGTGTGGAGTCGAGTGTGGTTTTGAAGTCCAAAAATGGAATTTCATGATATTAAATTAAGATTTTCTTGCTGTCTCTAGAGGTGATTAATTTTTTGTCAGGTGAGCTTATAAATTGTTTATAATAAAACCGCAAAGTACAAAGGCCCCTCCATGTGTTTTCAACCTTCCTATAAATGTATTATAAAGCGCTAATCGAGACAAAATTTAAAACCTTTAGAAAACTTCATTATAGTTACATAGTTGTTGGAAAAAATTGGGAATGTCCTATACAAAATAAAAACAGAATTCTCCCGAATTTACTGAGGAAGATAGGTCATGATTACCTCCAGCAGCTTCTCAATAGTGATCACTTTATCTATCTCATAACAGCCTCATGCCCTCTATGTGGAGGTAATTCCAGGAATAGTTCTTTTTGAGATAGATTAGATTCCATACTTCTTTTTGAGCACCAAATTGAAAGATATTGACATTGGGAATGTTTCCCCTTCTGGTTTTTTGCATCTTTATTGAACAGTTTGACAGCTCATGACCAACTGGGCTTAGGATAAAGTTAAAAGAACTTCCGAATATATAACTATCAGTTCAAATTACACCACATTATTACCAATTAGACCGCAGTTTCATTTCTTTTTAGTGCAATAATTAATATTTTTGCTTTTTTTTCTTCTTTACCAGAGGGATTTTCTAATCAATGGCAATGAACTAAATAAGTGAGAATGTTAAAATGTTCAGTGATAATCAATGCTTCAGCAATTACTGTGTAGTGTGTATAGCAGTTTTGTTTGAATTAGAAATTAATCATTGTGACATACAGTTATAATATGGAAGTTGAAACACCTGTTAAACCTACTTGATTGGCACATAGTTGTGTGTGCAAGAGATTTTGTTTGATTGAATATTTTCTATTAACCATATTTTCAAATGTCATGATCTGCTTATTCCTGAATCTTGATAATTAGTAAAAAAATAAATAGTTACGCTTGTCATGTTAAATCTGATTATTATAAAAATGTAAAGTAACTTACTGCTTGTAATATAATTTGTTATTAATTATGCTATTTATGATATTCAGAGCAAAGGAATTTTCAAAATTACTGTAAATTATGACTTTGAAGTGACTTTTATTATTGGTTACCATTTTTCTGTTAAATATTTGAGGAAAACAGTGATTTTGAAAACTTTAAAATATTTTGTAATAGTCATTGTATTTTCCATTATGGTTTTAAATTGCTTTTTAATTTTTGTATAAGTTGCTAAAAAAACGTGCAATGCTTTTATTTTTGCATACTATTCTTAAGAATTTTTTATCTATTGAGATTGAAATGAAAAATGTCTTTCATTTGATTAGAAACAAATGTCATGGGTAACCTTAAAATTGCAGAATTTTTTCATCAAAAGTTGGTATTCTTGCAGTAAAATTAGAAATTCTTTGAAATTTTTTTAAGAATGGAGAAAGCTGACATAAACTCATTGAATAATGATCATGGTCTCCAGAGAAAAAATTTTTCATAATGATATAAAAGTATTAAGTTTTCCCACTGAATTTTATTCCAATGTTCTTAATTTTGACATTAAAACCATTAGAAACTTTAGACAAACTTGCTTATCGACGAACAAGTTATCAAAAACATTTTCCAAGTGAAGTGGCTAATTAAGTTAATAACTTGACAAATACATAATTAGAATGACATTAAGACCTAAAACAGGTTTCAAGGTATTCAATTATTAATTTGCATGTATTTATTTTTATTTACTGTTCATTGTTTGTTTGCCAAATTTTTATTTTACTTTATATTATACGCACAAATATTTTGTATATTGTGTAATTACTATGCTTAATTAGCTATTATTTTTATTCCAGTAAGGTCTCAAACTATCTGACAGCATTTGTATGTTTTTACTATGGGAATTAATTTTCCCGAGTTTATTTTTTTACTGCTTCTTGACACATTCTGTAATTATACTCATTCTAGTTATGCATGGAAGTTTTATGATGCAGTACTTGAATGTTGTTGAAAAGAAAATTTGTTCAAATGAAGCATAAACATATATTTTACATTATTTCAAAATAAATATTAATCATTTACTATTTTCTGAATAATTATAGATTTATTGTTAACAAAATAACCTTTTTAATATTTCATCATAGATATTTGCGTATTGTTAATAAGAAATATTTGAAATATCATTTTTTTCACCTTCAAATTTTGCACAACATTGTTTTTTATTTTAGTCTATATTTTTATTTTTCAATATATTTGCATCTCATTGAAAAACATTCATCTTCCACATATGTAAACCTCTAATATTCTCTAAATAAGTTATTTTCTTCATTCTTAATTTTTTACATTTATTCAAAGTATGCTTTCTTATTATTTTTACTTTAATTAAATTTCAGATAAGATTTTTGTATGTATATTTATTTGAAAGACACAGAGAGAGAATTTTTATTAACTTTAATTAGGAGTAAATAAAATTTTTAATAATGCCCCAGTATCAACTAGTTTTTTTTTTTTTTTTTTTTGCAAAAAATCAATTCAAGTGCAAAAATGAATACTAATGGTGTGGAAAATGTTAAGAGGGATATTTACAATATCTTCTTAATTTACCTTCCTTAAAAATTACTATTCGGTTTTATTATGAAGCATTTATTAAATTAGTTAAAGGCTTAGTTGTATTCAATTTGAAAAAAGAGATGTTTCATGTGATATTCTATGGTGATGGCTTGAGACGTAGAGAGTTCAACTTATCCTTGGAAATTAACAAAGTCACTAAAATTGTACCTCGTAATTTTTTTTTTTTTTAAATTGAGTTTGTTTTGCATTTATATTTATTTATTTCTAACAAATTCAAAGTATATTTCTTTACAATATTGAAAGTGTAAGGAAATTATCTCCACAAATAAAGGTGATTATCTGCAGCCCGCTAGCTGTGCGGCTCACGAAAGCATGCTGAACATAATAAAAAAAAAATATTACAATATTTTTAAAAAATTAAAACTAATTGAAAATTTTGATTTTTCGCATTTAAATTCCATCCTCCCACTGAAGTGACCTGGGTTCAAATCCCAGCAATGGCTGGTCGTTATGAATTCCGCACCCAAGTCGCTCTGACCACATTCCCATCGTAAAATATCCTCAGTGGTGGACGGATTATGGGTTCAGAGTCTCCTTGCTGTCAGACTAACAGTGGGAAGCTTTCGATGTTTTTCTCTCCTTGTAACGCAAATGCAGATTAATTTCATCAAAAAGACCTTCACGAGGGCAAATTTCCCTCAATATTTGATCCAGAGGTTCCTTAGTCTTCTAAATTGTATTCAAATTTATAAGGCTACGGGATTGAAGATTGGTCAACGACGGTTGTAAAATAAAATATTTATTATGCAACGTTGTTACGAGTAACGAATTTTGAATTTAATTATTGCTTTTAAGTCTCTTCATTTGTGCTAATTTCATCGTAAATTCAAGTGACTTTTCAGTCACTAATTTTTTCGGTAATTGTTTCAATAGATATCCACGTAGTTTTTAAAATCGCGATATTTTTTTAACATTTTTAAAATTTGGAATCCTTTATTAAAATTAACACTTTTTGACTCGCTTTTTTTATGCAAACTTCATCTCAAATCCAAATGATTTTTAATCGTTTTGGCAGTTATTGATGCCAATTTCCTCGTGGTTTTTAAAATGTCGATATTTTCGGAACAATATTACGAATCGTTGGCGTCTTTAGACTAAATTTATTGAGGGGGGACCACCTCCAAGTCAAGATTTTTTATGGTTTTCCATTGATGGACCAACATATTCTTGATGGTAACCATTAATTCCATCATGAAGCATTATATTTTTTGATGGTAACCAAAAACATTTGATTTTTTTTAGAAATCAAATGTTAAAACGATCATGAACAACCATCACCCCCCGATGTAGGAATTCGGACTGGTCCAACATAAGAACTGTAACTTGTTTTGATGAACGTTATGTTGGTCTTAGTTATGTTGAACGATCAGAAATTTCAATCATAGTTTCTTAGAAATCAAATGTTGGAACGAGCATTAACCACCTATGTAGGAATTCGGTCTGATTTATGATGGGCCAACATAAAAAAATCTAAATGGTTTTGATGGTACATTCCTGCTGAACCAACTAGAATTTCAATTAAACCGTCATGGAAATGTATTGTTGAACCATTAAGGACCATCACGAATTTCCATAGTATACTAATCATAAAATGTTGGAACGATCATGAACAACCATCATCCCAATGTAGGAATTCGGACTGATTTATGATGGTCCAAAAAAAAAAAATTGTTTTGATAGTATATTCCTGAGAACCAACAAGAATCATCATGGATTGTTGGTTCTTGAGAATCGAACTTCTATTGATGGTTAGCCATCATAGCAGTAAAGTAGCATTTTCCATCATGAATGATGGACGTTTGTTGGCATATCAAACACCATGAAAGCTAAATGGAAAATATTAGATGATGGTGACCATCAAATGATGTTGGACCACAATGAATCGCACTGAAACCAACATAAACTATCAAGAATTTTGACTTGGGATACCTTTGAAATAAATTCTTAGTTAAAATTTTCCTTTATTTAAGATAATCTTCAGAATAAGCTGAAATAAATTCTTCCATTTTTATCCGTTTTATTTATTTTTTGCTCATTTCATATATTGAAACCCAAATTAATAGTCCTTTGTATGATATATTATACAAGTGGTTAAAATTCAAACTACGTTACCTAATATTAACAGCTAATTTTTTAAAGATTTCCAATTTAAATCCGTACACCATTGACATTTGCAAAATGATCTAAGAACTGCAGCTGAGTTGGAGAGTATGATGCAAAATTATTTAAATGCACAAATGTCGAAAGACGCATATGTTGATAAGAATATCTTTATAAAAGTGAAAAATATGACAATTACATCAAAATCCTTTCCTAGCACTTAAGAGTCAATAAATACGAGTACAGTAAGACCCCGCTTGGCGCTGTTTCTGTTTAGCGCTCTTTTATTTCAACCCGGGGATTCCCGAAGTTATGCTCGGGGACTCCCCCAAATATGTACATAACATATTCGAAACAGTGTAGTTGTGTTTCTTGTTTGGTGCGGTGCTGTACGGACGCATTTTTATCATTTGAAACATTTGTTGACATTATTGTAAGTACATATAAATTTATATAATACTATATCGATTAATTCAGTGACAAATATTATGATCTTTAGTTTTTATCATGGGTGATAATGAAAAACAAGAAAAGAAAGCAACCGGAAAAGGCATTTCGCTGGAAACTAAAATGCAAATGATTACAGGATTAGATTCTGGTGAACGTCAATCTCAAATTAGTGCTGCATTGAATTTGGCAACTTCAACAATAAGGACAATTCTTAAGAATAAAGAAAAAAAATATTGTCATCGGCAACTGCAACTACGTCAAGCTCTGCAACTAGAAGTACCCGTTCTAGAAATAACATTATAGGGGAAATGGAAAAACGACTGTCTATATGGATTGACCACGAAACTGAACGCAATATGCCATTAAGCCAATCTATCATAATGGAAAAAACTAGAAGAATTTTTAATTAAATACATTCAGGTTGAGGCGAGTGACATAAGTGAAACTTTCGTTGCTAGTCGAGGAAAGTTTAATAGATTTAAACATCGAAATAATCTTCACAACATAAAGATTACAGGAGAAGCAGCAAGTGGTGATACGAAAGCGGCGGCTGAATTCCCAGCGACATTATCCAAACAATAATTGAACAAGGAAACTATCCTCCAGAATTGGTTTTTAATGTTGATGAAACAGGCCTGTTTTGGAAAAGAATGCCAAAACGAACATTTCTATCCCGTGAAGAGAAACGAGCACCAGGATTTAAAGCCGCAAAATATCGCTTAACACTTCTACTGGGTGGTAACGCAAGCGGGGATTTCAAATTAAAACCACTACTAGTTTACCACTCCAATAACCCAAGAGCGATGAAAGGCATATCTAAATCAACTTTACCTGCAATTTGGGAGTCTAATAAAAAATCATGGATAGCTATGAAAATTTTCCAGGATTGGTGCACTGAACATTTCTGCCTGTCTGTTAAACGTTATTGCGAAATTAAGAAACTTGAACAAAGAGCACTACTATTAATTGATAATGCTCCAAGCCACCCAACAAATTTATCAGACTTAATAACATGCATTCCAGTCGAAGTGGTTTTTTTGCCGCCTAACACAACTGCCTCAATCCAACCAATGGACCAAGGCGTTATATCCAATTTTAAGGCTTATTACTTGCGGCAAACATTAAAGCAGATGTTTGACAAAATAGACGGAGAAGAGAAGCAATCAATAAGAGAATTTTGGAAAAACTACAATATCATGAACGCTGTAGAAAACATAAACCTTTCTTGGAATGAGATAACTGAAAGAACTTTGAAAGGAGTATGGAAGAACATTTGGCCAGATTTAAGACAGCAGCTAGTCTTTCTAATGATGAGCTCAAGGAATTAACTGAGCAAGAAGAAAACAAGAATATTTGATTTGATTTATTGAAATTACATACATTTGCTGACTTGTGTGCTCAATATATAGGCTTATAAGTCATTGTCAAATAGAAAATACAGATAGAACAATTCAGAGAAAGACATCACAAAGAATACATCCAGGGTTACGGCGGGATTCGAACCCGCTACCTCCACGCTTAACAGAGCGTTTGGACCGGCGATACCGCTCGGCCAGGGAGGCCCCATAAAATATTATATCAACTCAATCAAGCCAAAATTTAAAATCGATATTTGAGTTTAAATTTGAATCACGCATTATTTCGTTAAGAAACATAAGAGGAGTAAAAGAAATAAATATTTATCGGAAAAAAATTATTCAACAATCACAAGAACCATTCTCTTCCCATTAAAGATTTATATTCTGCTAAAAAGTAAATTTAAACCTTTTAAAGCATTTTTTTTCTAAATATTTTTAAATATTGAGGCTTTTGTAATTTTCGATCTGAAACAACTTTTCAAGAGAGTTCTGTTCTTTCATTACTTCTTGTAAAGCCCCGTACATTTAAAAAATACGTAATAATGCAATAACGCGGAAATGAATAAAAAGAGTCTATTGCAGAACAATTTTTTTTTAAATAATCAGAAATAATGCTTGTAAGTCAAGAAAATATTTAGTAGCACAACATTTCTTAATTGATGCAATTGAAATATTTTTCTTTTAAATGTTAAAGCTGAATCAAAATAATTTTAACTTACGAGAGTATTAGATTTTATGACATCATTGTAAAAAAGTTAAAATAAAAAAATAATAATACAAGTAATAAACAGTAATGTTGATGTATTACAAGTGCTTAGCTTCTGTTCATCGTAAACATGCAGTTTTGAGGTAATCAGCAGTTTGTTAACACCTGTTGTTCTTTTTCCCCATGCTAATGATTTTGAATACAGTAAGGGACCTCCCCCCCTTTAACTATGGGCAAGTTAAGAAACGCCACAAATTCTGTCGGAAAGATAGGGTTAAAGGGAAAGCTTTTTAATTATTGAGCGCTGCCCTACTGTTTATATTAGTGTAATGTTTATAATTAAGAATACAATGTGTGATATGTGGTAAAATACTCTCTAACCCCGTTATAATGAACTCGGAATATAATAAACACTCGGTTGTTGCGTCAACTTCTTTAGTGAACCGCTATTTAACAAATATTACACTTATAGTGAATAGCTGAGGAATGGGTTGTTTGTTTATAGATTAAAATTTACTTTTAAAAGTTACTTAAATAAATGTTGCATAATTTTTAGTCGATGTGATAAGTTCAAAAGTATATAATTATGAATTTATTCGAAAGTTAATAACAAACAACATCAAAAATTAATAATAAAATTAAATTATAAAGGCGTAGTTGAAATAACTTATTTCGTTTCACATGTAGCTATGCGTTATCGCTGAATTTAAAATCCAATCTCTAAATTAAAATTCCAATTGTAACGTTTTTCAAAAATAAAGTAAATCAAAAAGATAAACATCTAAAAACTTGGTTATGTGGTGAATATTTTGAATGTTATTTAACATTTCAGTGAAAATTTCGTTATTGGAAAAAATTCTCTGTAGAGAAATTTCGTTATAGAGAGACTTTACTATGTTTAGTAAGTTTTTAATTTATAAGAAAATTATGCACTAACGCAATCATTACTTCTAACAATATGCTAAAAATAATTTTACAAAGAAATTGGATATAGGAACCATTGTTTATAGCGAACTAATTACTGTCACCGCAGACATTCACTATAACGGGGTTTTACTGCATATAATTTAATAATGATATTTGAAAAGTCTTTTATAATTAAAAAATAGAGTTCTATTATATTCCTTATGAATCTATTTATATAAACTATTGTTATTCAATTTCTTCAGGATTTTATTTTTCTGACCAATTCAAAAATTGCTTTTTTACTTTCACTTATTTAAAAGTGATTTATTAAATGACTTGGAAATAATACTATTATTTGAACTAGATTTTAATTATAAGCTGTTTAACATTCTAATTTAATACTTTGATATTTCCTTTTTAAAAAGAGTTTCTTCCATTTAGGTAGGACTGTCTCGGTAGAAATAATTTCCTCCTGGGCAGTTTTTTTCCACTGTGGAAGAAACTTGCTATCCCTGATTTAGAATAGAACGAAAAATAATTAACGAGTTTTTATAGTGATTTACAATTAAGTAAGATTTTGAAAAACAAGTTTGCAGCTGAAGTTGTTATGGCAACCGAACGAAATTGACTTAAGTCTAAATTTTATCCCAAAACAAAGGAAAGTAGATCCGTGGGACAAAAATTCTGCATTTTACAGTAAAATTTTTCAGCACCTTTCAATTGAATTTTTTTAATTTTGATGAAACAATCTGTAAAAAAATTAAATAAAGAAGTGATTGTATGGCGAGTTAAGCGCCGTCTAGCAAAACTTAATTCCCCCCCCCCGCCCCAATAGAAATAAGTTAAAAATAGGTATTTAGTAGTAGTAATTCTCACCAAGACGAGGATTATTGATTTTTTTAGCTCGTTGTTGTCTTTTTGACATACTAAAAGTTTAGGAAAATGCGAGTGAAATACATGTTTTTTGACCGCTATCTTGGAAAATCGTTCAAGTTTAAAAAAAGTCGAGTCAAAAACAAAAAAATAAAATGGTATTTTAGGCTGGAAAATTAAATTCTAATTGATTTTTTGAAGCAAAATATTTAATATGACGAATAGGTGGTAATTTTTTAACTCACTAAAAAAGCATTAATATGAAGAAAAAAAAACATGTTTATTTAAACTCTATTTTAATACTTTCTTTTTTTAAAAATAATCGTATTTGATATATAAATTTTATAGTATTTTAAGCTGGAGAACAAAATTATAATGATACTTCAAGGGAAAATGTTTAATAAGGTGAATAAATGGTAATTTTTTAACACATTAAAAATGTGAGTATGAAAAAACGCTTTAATTTGGTTACAATTTTGAAACTTTTTTAAAAAATCGTGTGTGGTATCAACATTTATGGTATTTTAATCTAGAAATATAACTTTAAGTTTAATGGTGACAAGGATAAAATGGATGATAATTGAGTAGATATACTAATAAAATGTGATTTTGATAAAAACAATTTTGTCCTCGATTATTTAAAAAAAATCTCATTTGTATGCAAATTGTTTGATATTTTAGGCTGGAAAATAATATAATATAGGTTTTTAGAAGTAAAATGTTAGCAAAAATAAAGTAAGTGCAGGGCCGGATTAAGTGTACACGGGGCCCTAGGCCATTAAAATTTTTATGGCCTTAGATTAAATTTTTTTCTCGTATGTTTTTTATTTATACATATATTAAAGTATTTATGTATCTTTTCATTTAAGAAAGCATATTTAAAATTAAAATAAATAATAATAAATGAAATTTTACTTCCTTTTATTAAATTAGAACTAAAAAATAATCATAACATTTTGAAAATTTTTTTAAAAATCATTGTTTTTTCTAATTTTTTAAAATTTATTTTCAAAAACTTCATTTTAAGGGGGCCCCTAATCATTGGGGGTCCCAGGCCATGGCCTAATGGGTAATCCAGCCCTGAGTAAGTGGTAACTTTTTGACATACTAAAATATGTGAGTGTGCAAAAAGCATTTTTAGCAGCCATCTTGAAATCATTTTCATTACGCACCAGAGTGTATCTACCACAAATGAGAGAATAGTGACGTTGTAATTATGTCGGCATTATGGTAGCGAGCGAACCTCGTTCGAGCCTACATCACCTCGTTGTGAAGCAAGTACTCCATCCTCCGAGCCTCAATATTTTTTTTTTTTTTAAAGTAGGAAATGAATAAATTAGAGAACATACAATTTAGGTCTCGTTCGGCGTCCTGGGCTATACAGGTCCGCCCTGTATGCAATAACCTGAGGCGTTCCATCTGTGGACAGGTAGATATTTATTATTTTAAGGTGTTTTGTTTTCAACCTTAGATTATTACAAATCAACCTGAAATATATTTTTTACATCCGTGGAAGTATTTATTCCACAACCTAAGGTATTTCATTCAACATTTCAGGTTATTGAAAAATCAACCTCAATTTTTTCTTAACAGTTGGCGTGGTTTTACATTTTAGTTTATTATAAATCTACCTCAAGTGTATTTTTTGACAGTTTAAAAGATAACTCTTTACCAACCTTAGGTGTTCTATGATCTACTTAATGGTTATTTCTTATAAAACTACAAGTATATATTTATATTGCAGTAGATGTACTTATCAACCTAAGGTACGTGATTTGATACTTCAAGTTATTATAGATCAAACTCTAAAGCTTCTTAAAACTTATGGAGGTAAATATTCACGAACGAGAGGTGTTACATGTTCCATCTTAGGTTAGTAATTTTTAACGCAAAATATATATACATATATTTTCACTAAGTAGAGGTTTTTTTATTTATGAATTTGAAGTCTCTTATGTTACATCTTCGTCAGTATTTTGTAGCTTTCTACGGTCCATCCTAATTTTCGTGACTGATACCACGCGCATGGATCAAATGTGGCATCCATATCTCAAAATAAATATTAACTGAGTTAGAAGAATTGTGTAAAAAATAAAATCTAATGCAAATAATCTATTTTTGTTCAACTTTTTTAAATGCCAATTATTAATTTTACTTATTTTCAGACAATACAGGAAATGACATAAAACCAGCAGACTTAAAGGGATTGGTTTAACGTCTTTTTTTTTCCAGACTTAGTATTGGCGGCGAAAATCGAGGTCGGCAGAAAATCCTTTAAGTCGTATTAAATATTGTACGTCAGTATTCACTCTCAACGTTTTTCTAGAATTGTCAAAAAATTTTTATAAATGCTTTATTTACTTAAATTTTAATTTTCTTTATTTAGTTGATAAATATAATCTATCTGTGCTTTACTTACACAAATTATTATTCAGAATAATTCCTGTAACAGATAATTTTGTATTACGCCTTTAAGCTTTAATTTGCTCATCTTGCGCTAATTTGCAATTGCAAATTATTTATTGTCCCCAAACTTATTAACCGTTTGTTAAAATGTAGAATTATAAAACATAAATTTTCTTTTATGTTTTGCTAATTTTATAATTATAATTTACTAATTTTGTGCTAATTTGCAATTTAAAATTAATGTAATATATAAAAATTATCAACCTTGTGTTAATCTGTCGAGTTGTTTAATATTTATCTTTAAATACATTAACTATGTTGCTACGTAAACTATAGAAGAAAGTCTTAATTTATAACTACTCTTATTTTAATAGGCTCAATTAAATTATTTTGAAATATCATTTCCGCAGTTGAAGAATAATTGTAGGAACTTCCATTTTTATTAAGTAGATACTGAAGGTGCTCGATTTTAAAGTCAAAGCACAGCAAATTTAAATAATTTAACTCTCTGATATACAAAATATTTTTATTTAAAAATAAAACTCAATTTTTTTTTACCTACCAACAAAATTATTTTAAATATTTATTCAGTCTATCTCTTGCAATTTGAAGCTTTGGAACCTGTAAAAAAATATGAATTTGTGAGAAAGTCATATTTACATTAATCATGAAAAATTTTAAAATATTAGAATCATATCATTTGGAGTTAAATTGGATAAAAATTAAATTTCTTTTTCTCATAAAGTACATTCCACTCCAGAGGCGCACCCAGAAAACCCTTCTTGGGGGTGAGGTAAAAATTGATAATATTAGTTTTATTTTTCAGGAATGATGAACACAGAATTATTTTAAATAATATTGTAATAAATAAAAAAATATGTCTTTAAAATAATAGTTAGCTTTTTTTTGCCATTATCCGGATCGATCCGGATAATTGAACAGGGTTGTGCTTGTTCAGTTACACCAAAGAAGTGCAAAGAAAAAGTTTGTCGAACTGTTTTGATAATATGTTCTGTTGGAAGATCATTTACTCAATAAGAAAGAATACTTTTCTTTCGTTTAAAGTTAGTTTTGAGGTCAAAAAATTTTTTGTATAGATGAATTTCAGAAATTCTAAATAATAAAGAAAAACACCTCGCTTGCGGTTTCCAGTGGCGTTGTAACCCTATCCTGGGCGAACCACTGTTTCCCTCTTATGATTTATATAAAATCTTTAAAGCTATGTGTTTAAAACTGTTACAAGTGTCACAACCTCAAAATGATTTAATTGCTATAAAATTGTAAACATTTAACAATTTCATAGCAATTTAAATATCTAATTTCACTCCGGAGAAATCTTAGAACTTTATTTCTCCATAACTCAACCTACTATCCTTTATTTTGGAACAAATACTTTGATAATTAGGTTTTTTTTCTTATTTTTTAAACAAATATTTACATGAATTCAATCATCCTAATCTGCATTTTTAAGTTAACTTTTTCAGATTTCATAAAAGTAATTATTCTTAGATCAATTTTTGATGCTGATTCTGAAAATGACTTTTGACGAAAATGACGTCCATCACGTCAGGTGTTTGAAGAAAAAAAATAAAAAGTCATCTTCAATATTTAAATTAGTGTAATCGAGAACCAACCATTATTTAATGAAATGATACTGGAGTCAACTTTTATGCCCAATCTATTAAAATTAACCACGGTCTCGAAATTATGAGCAATTGCATAGGGAAAAATGTTTAAGGGAGAACGATTGCTTTTAAAAGAGGTAGTGTTGCATATCATCTCTTATGTAATTTTTAATGCAGAGAATAAAACTAATTTCAAGTTCATACTATCATCTGTTTCAAGGTTATCAGCAATTTTATAAAAAGTCTTATGAGGTGAAATTCAACCTCGTATCCATAAAAATGCTTATAACTTACGCATCAAATTGCAATTAATTTTATTCGATTCAGCTTTCAAATTACATAAAAAACTACCTCGATTTATTTTTTAAAAACTGAGGATTCCCACTAATGAAGTAAGTGAAATATGAGTATTAGCTGCATAAAAACGTTCATAACCGTAAAATAAGTGACTGTATTAACTTTCAATCGCTTTATTCGACTCATCTTAATACTCTAATAAGTAATAATACTCTGCTTTATAAGTAATTAACAAGGGTTAATAGCGAAAACACTATGTGTTAGAAGAAAACTAATAATAGGAAAAAGTGAGCAAAAAGCATTTTTAATTTTCAATTATCAAATATGCAAACTCATATTATCAGCAATTACAAAAATTCATTAATTTATTAAGTAAAATAATTTTTTTCGTTGAAATAAAAGAGGATTATATACATACTTATTAACTATGAGTAACTAACTTCATTTGGGTATTTTCAAAAGTGATTTTTTTTCTTCTTATAAAAAAGTAAACTAAAATATATATTTAAATAACTTTTACGTAAGAATATGATTCCAATTGTTAAGGGTTAATAATTTTTAAACTTTTTTTACTGTCTAATTTCCTGCGGTGCACAATCAACTAACCAGCCAACTAACGATGTGATGTAAACGACAGCATCTAAACAAAATAAAATTATTTCATATAAAAAAAAATCAGAAATTTGAAATAGCGCCAAGTTTTTGACGCGCTTAATCTTAATATAATTATTCGATGGTTAATGCTACAGATTTCCACTTTGTTTTAAAAATCCCAATATTTTTCAAATACCATTAAGAAACGCGAATTTTCCCTTTTGACGCTCTGCTAATGACTTTTCGGTCGTTTTTTTGATGGTTATTGGTGCGGATTTCTACGTAGTTTTTAAAATCGTGATTTTTTTAAAAATACGTTTTAACGTCTTTTAAGTTTTGAATGGTGCATTCAAATAAACACATTTAGACGTACTTTAGTTGCGCAAACCGAAATGACATTTGATCCTTTTTTCGGCAGTTACTGCTACACATTTCTACGTGGTTCTTAAAATTGCGATATTTTTAGCCAGATATTATTACGAATCGCGAGTATCGAATCTCTCATTTAGCTAACCACTTTTGACGTAGTCTATTTGTGCCAATTTTATCGCGAATTCAAAATATTTTTCAATCGTTATTTTGACAATTATTGCTACGCATTTCTACATGGTTTTGAAATTTCGGATATTTTTAATACGTTATTTTTACTACACTTTAATTTCGTATCCTCCATTTAAATACACCATTTTTTGATGCGATTTATTCGTGCCAATTTCAACGTAAATACAAAGTGATTTTTAATGTTTTTTTCGGTAGTTACTACTACCCCTTATGAAAAAATCGAGGTATAAATGAGGTATAAACGAGGTATATTTTAAAGGTAGAAAGGAGGTTGTTATTTAAATACGTCGTTTCAAATGCATAATTCTTCTATAATTTCTATAATTTTAATAGATTGATTTAAATCATCTTAAAATAGCACTTATCCAAATTCTACAGTCAGTAAAAATTATTTATGGGAACTCATACTCATATTTTTAGAAGATAGTTGTCTAAGGTGCTTGAATTTTTAAAGCTATAAAACTACAAATTTAAATAATTAGTCAGCTGAAATTCAAAGTACTTTTATTTAAAACTAAAATTTCACTTTTTTTACAAACCAACAAAATTATTTTAAATACTGTTTCCGTCTACATGTTGAAACTTGTAATTATTGGAACCTAAAAGGAAAAAAAATATAAATTAGTAAGAAAGTCATATTTACAATAATAGTGGCAGGTCTTAAAATATTAGAAAGTATTTTTTTTATCATTTAAATTAACTGGATGAAATTAATTTTCCTTTTCAGATAAATATCTTCTGCCATTTCTATTCAATCCTCGTAGCTAAAAAGCATGACATGTATCACAGCCACAAAATAAAATACACTGAAGACAGTATTACCATTAACAACATTTACAGAAATTCAAATATACAGGGTGTTTATAAAGTCCCGGACCCATTTTGATGTTTAATAACTCATAAAATAATAAAGATAGATTAAAATTAATAACATAAATGGTTAGATAGACTCAAAAACTTTCATGAACCTTGTCAATGAACTTCCACGTGTGCCCCCTTCGTCGCACGGAGAATATCAAGTCGATAGTCAATTTCACGCCAGGTAGCGGCAAGCATGTCGGCATCCACAGAGGCTATTGCGGTTGTAATTCTGGCTTTTAGGCCATCAATGTTCGACACGATCCTCCTGTAAACATTGTCCTTTATAAATCCCCAAAGAAAAAAGTCCAGCGGCGTTATATCAGGTGATCTGGGTGGCCAAGGAATTGGACCTCCTCGCCCAATCCATCTTCCTGTAAAATGGTCATTCAAAGAACTACGAACGATGATACCCCAATGAGGTGGTGCACCATCTTGTTGCAAAAAGACATGTGGCTGAAGCTCTTCTAGTTGTGGAAATACGAAGTTTTCCAACATGTCTAAGTATACGACTGATGAGATTGTCTTTTCTGTAAAAAAGAAAGCTACCTCTCGTGAAATTGACTATCGACTTGATATTCTCCGTGCGACGAAGGGGGCACACGTGGAAGTTCATTGACAAGGGTCATGAAACTTTTTGAGTCTATCTAACCATTAATGTTATTAATTTTAATCTATCTTTATTATTTTATGAGTTATTAAACATCAAAATGGGTCCGGGACTTTATAAACACCCTGTATAATTCCAATCTTATTATGCAATTTTAACACTTTTTATTTTTCTATACATCTGTAACATTATGGTACTTGTAAGTTTAATAATTAGATTTCCTTCCCTTTCTTTTTTAAAAATCTTTAAACTCAATAAACCTAGTCTATATTTTTCAACTTTTTGTCAGACTTCATGAAACTAGCAGCTTTTTTTTAAATTTTTGACGCTGATTCTGAAAAGGACTTATGTTATTGTCAATCACATCAGAGTTTCTTAAAAAATAGTTATTTTAATAATTTTTAATCAATGTAATCAAGAATCTACAATCGTTTAATAAATTAAAATTTTAAAGTTATGTACCAATTTTTATTCTTTTTTTACACTCAATCGAATAGAACAAATTACAAGCTGATAAGGAGCATTTATTTTAAAGTTGTGAGTAATTTTATGTGAGGAAAATGTCTAAGAGAGAATGATTTGAAATAATACTTTTAAAATAAGTTGAGTATAATATCTCCTATATAACTTATAATACCGAGCAGAATAAAACTAATAGTTAGTTGTTACAAACACTTGTTTAAATATAAATACACATCCCATAGGATGAAACTCAAAATAATGCATATTACTTTCAACAATAAATGTTTTTATTTGCAATTGATTTTATTCAATTCAGGATTAAAATTGCATACTATACTGACTTATTTCTAAAATATTTAAGATTTCCGAAATTCGCACATTTTTGAAGTAGTGAACCATAAACAGCTGCATGAAAAAGCTCATAACCTTGAAACAAATTGTCATATAAACTTGAAATCGGATTTAATTTCATTCTGCCCAATATTCTAATAAGTAATAACAATCTGCTTAGTAAATAATTAACGTGGGTAAAATGCGAGAAAATAACATGTAGTGAAAATAGCAGTTTTGTGATCAAACATGAAGAAGTGAGCTAGTACAGTTACTAGTTTTCAATTATCAAATATCTAGCAAACTATTGTTATCAACAATTACATAAATTCTGTAGTTTATTAGGAGAGATTACTTTTTCTTTTAGGTATAAATTCAGAACTATATCCTAGGGGAAGGCTGAGCAGTAGCTTGCTTGTCTCTTCTTCTGCGCCGCCGCGCATGTGCTATTTACAGCCTAGGCCATCTCAGTAATATCAGAGAACTGTGGATAAGCTCTGAAAATATATATATATATATATATATATATAAACAATAATATAAACTTTGCAACAAATATCCAAACGATAAGCATACAGCTATAGTAGAATTTCAAAGCAAAATTGCTATTTTAAAAATCTTTCAATTTTCAATGATTTATTTATAAGAGAAATTGTGAACATTTTTCTCAATTAATCAGCGTGCATACTGCTACGTTAAAACATATACATTTAAGCAAAATAAAAAGAATAGTTCTATTTGACTGAACTACAAACAATAAAATATACTGTGCATAACCTGCTGTAACGATTCACCAGTAATGTTACCCAAAACAGTGACGAGAAATATTTCGGTTATTCTCTCTTATTGCTAAGCCTACAACGATAGCCTCTAAGAATATCCTCCAACTTAAATTATTTAAGATCAGGACGCGTCGTTAAAACAAAAATAATAAAATTTAAGTTTCAAAATTGAAGCATATTTGATTAAAAGTGATAAAACTAAATTAATAAATGTCAAGCACACTTACCGAATTTCGAATAGACTTTCGATTGTCAACACACACGCCATTTGCCGGCTCGCATGGAACTCTGGGAAGTGAGTTAGTTAATATGAAGTGTACTTTAAGCAACCTTAAAACAAGCTTAGGTATAAATAAAATGACTTCAACACCTCAATAAATACCTCACTCTCTTTAGTTGAAATAAGGTATATTTTTTTATACCTCATAAATACCTCAATATCGTTAGTAGAAAAAAGGTATATTTTTTATACCTCGTAATTACCTCACTCTCGTTAGTTGAAATAAGGTTGATTTTTTTATACCTCATAAATACCTCTTTTGTTACAAGTGTAAGAGAAACAACCTCGTATACCTTAAAAATCATCTTATCAGTCTGGATGATTTGAAGTGAATTTAAAACAACCTCAAAATAAGCTTAGGTATAAATAAAATGACTTCATATACCTCAATAAATACCTTTTTATCGTTAGTTGAAATAAGGTAAAAATTTTTATACCTCAAAAATACCTCTTTTGTTACAAGTGTAAGAAAATAAACCTGGTATACCTTAAAAATCACCTTATCAGTCTGGATGATTTGAAGTGAGTTTTAAACAACCTCAAAACAAGCTGAAGTATATATAAATCAACCTCGTACACCTTAATTACAACCTTTACAAGGTATAATTTTTATTGCTGTTTTCTCTGCAACCTTAAATATACCTCAAATATACCTCAAAACAACCTTAATACCTCAAAAATACCTCAAATCATCCTTAAATATACCTTAAATTTTCGTAAGGGACGCTTCTCCGCCCGATTTAAATAATTCTGATATTCTAATACTATATTACACGCTAGTTTTGAATCGCGCATTAAAAAATACTTTTTGACATTCTTCATTTGTCTTGTGCCGTTTTAACATAAATATAAGTGGATTTTCGAAAGCTTTTTGTCATTACTCCTTATGATTTTGAAAATCCTGATCTTATAACAAAATATTACAATTCTAGAATCTCCAATCTGTTTAAATTTTTTTGTACACTAAAAAGCATTCTTTTTAATACATAAAATTTGCAAAACCTTTTATAATTTATTTAAAATAAATTTTTTAAAGTTGAAGTATATTTCCCACTAAATGTGGAATCCAATTTTGCATTGCAAGGTTTTTTTTTTATTTTTAATTTAAATAATTTTAAATTTTCTTCAAAGTATTTAACTTGCGTATATTTTAATCACTGGAATATTTTAAAAAAAATTTAAATCTATGAACATTAAAGCTTTTGACTGTTAGAATTTATGTTGAAATGAACTTATGTATTATATAACTTAACAAATGGTCACCTTGGGACATTTTTACTTTTGGTCTTAAATTTTAAATTATCTTTTAGTTCTCTTAGATTCAGATAAATGTCAGCATCACCTAACCTTGGCATCACCTATTTTGATTCCTATTCAGCATCACCTATTTTGATTCCATTGATTAAGCAGGTAAGAATTTATTAAGATTTTTATTTTTGAAGCATGTTTATTTACTTTCATATATAAGTTTAATTAGTTGTAGAAATAAATTTTAATGAAATTATTTTTAATAAAAGGTAGTATAATGAAGTATAAAGCTTTCCGTTCAGAAGTTATTAAATTTAATTGTTCTAATGCTAAGCCTAAAAGTATGATATTTTAAAATATCCCATTGAGCACCTTGAGACAGATGGAGGTGGCCCACCTTGGGACACTAGATATGCATAATTAATCCTTATTAAAAATAGATTTTTAGCAAAAAGATATTGTGCATGCAAATTATTTGTTAATTTATATAATCTGTGTTTATTAATAGTTATTATTTCTTATTTTANATGAAATTATTTTTAATAAAAGGTAGTATAATGAAGTATAAAGCTTTCCGTTCAGAAGTTATTAAATTTAATTGTTCTTCAAAAAGTATAAAAATAATGCAGCAGTTTGGGCAAAAATGTTGAAAAAGCTGCTGCAAATTTTATCAGGGGAAATGACTTGTAAGACAGCTGTTGAATTCTACAGGAATTGGTAAGACCACTCTGAACCGCCATTTTATTTCCTTTTAAAAAAGAGAGCAGCCAAATTCTAACTTTAAATATATTTTAAATATACAGAGTCGCAAAATATACACAGATGAGGAAGAAACAAATTTGGTACAGTATATGTTACAAGCCTCCAAGTACCATTAAGGATTAACAATATGTGATGCACATGCACTTACATATGAGTGTGCTTCACCAAACCAAATGAACATTCCTCCAAACTGTGAGAATCAAAAAAAAATCTGGGAAGATGAGTATTTAATACTCTCAGAATTAGTTAGATATACATCCAGAAGAAAACCAGCAATTAGTGATTTATGCAATGATAACAGTGATGACGATGCTTGCAGCTTAGATTAAATGAACAGTGAAAGTGACAACAAAATATTTAACGATAAGAAAAAAGTTCATCTACAAAAAAGTAGTGAAATAAATTACATATTGGAGATTTTGCTCATATCAAATTTGCTGGAAAAAGATCTGTTGTTGCCTTTGTAGGTTGCGTTGAAAGAGTTGATGAAGATGAGTAAGAGTTATCAGTTTAGAGAAGAGTGAATCAATTTGCAACATTTATTTATTCCGAAAAAAGAAGGCAAATCATACATAGATTCAAATGACATTTTGTTAAAAAAGCAGAGCAAAGCTTTGAACGTTCTTTAGGTTTTGTATTTGATTCTGAACAATTGGATTTGCATACAAGAAGATGAAACTAACAAAATAAAACTTTATTAACAACACTAAAAAATGTAAATTTATTTAGTTATACTATTTTTAGAAAATTTCTACTTAACTTTTCACATATTTTCAACTGTCCCAAGGTGCCTCAATAGGAGGTACACCTTGGGACAAATAACAAGGTAACTAAAAAATTTTTTTAATTTTTTTATGACAGGTAGAAAATCAAAACCTAGCTAAAAATGTTTTCAAATGTTACAAGAATACCAGGTAAAATTTTGACAATGATTGATCAAAATAAAAAAAATTAAGAAAAATGAAAATAAAAAATTGTCCCAAGGTGAGTCATTCTCCCCCACCATCAAATTAATCCTGAGTTCATTAGAAACCCAAATATCGAGCTGGCTTACATCCGACTCTTGAACTTTTTTTTACTGACCTTCGATCTCTCGTGTCATATAAAGTAGGGTTTGCCTGTATCAGTGTGTTTATTTTGTCATCATCACTCTAAGTAGGCCTTCCTGAGAAGCACCTTTCAAATCAAACACCAACATGAAATTTCTTGAACTAGTTACTGCACTGACATTTTCGTAACTTAACGTCACCATAAACTTTAAGCAATTTTCCCTCCGTCTTTTCTAGAATGTTAAATTGACTTTTTAATAAATTTTAAACCTCTGCACATTTAATTAATTTTACTTCAATATCTAACCTGAATTATTATTCAACAATTTACACTTTATTTTCTACCCTTCATTTGTATTTAAACTTGAAATTTTGTTTTGTTTACATAAGGAAAATGTTATGTTTTGTAATGAAACTTTACTGTTAATCATTTCTTTTCCATCTCTTTTTTTCTTCAAAACCACTTTCCATGCTGTTTTCTTTCTCACTTCATCTCTATTCATCTTCTTAACTAATTTTTTGATAATAATTAATTTTTAATTATCAGCTAATGCTTTGTTTTTCAAAATAAATTTTGATCTTTTTTTTAAAAATTATTTCAATTTTTTTTAAACACAAATTGACGTGAAATGTCATCAGAACAATCAAATTTTTTAATCAAAAGGATAACTGAATTAAATTTTACAACTATTAAATCGGTCTTTCATTATAAATAGGTTCAGGTTATGACAACCAGACATAGATAAAATGAAAAAATTTCTGAAAACACAAAGTCTCAATTAAAAAACTTCCTACGAGCAATTTATTGGCATTTGTAACTAGTTTCAAACTCACAGTCACTTCCTAATAAACAAAATTTGTTTGAAAATCACTTTAAAAAAATGCTTCAATTTAAATATATATATATATATATATATATTCCCAATAATACA
>NC_092215.1:57304407-57314450 GCF_043381705.1 Parasteatoda tepidariorum | reverse complement strand
TAAATATATATATACTTATATATATATATATATATACAAATTAAATACGTCAGCATATGTTTCTTAAATTTAGCTGTTTTATGAAGATTTAAGTATAAAATGAATAATTGATTTACATAGTTTTCCCTTGGCTTCATTCCTTGTAAATTTAAATGTTCACTGAGACTCATTTCAATGCAAACATTTAAAAAGATTTTTATAAAACTCACCTTTCAATTCTTCTATACTTAAATAATCTTGCTTTCTTGCACCACTTAATTTACAATACATAATAGTACAGAAAGAAAGAGCATTAAAATTTAATTGTTTCAATATTTATTGCAGAAAAATACTATAATTAAATCACACGTTTGATGTTGCTGGAAAGAAAAGATTACATATAACGTAACATGTATGTATAACATGAATATAACACCATAAACATCTAAGCATGCCATTTCCAGTCAAAAGACTGGTTATTGTATGTTGTAAAGTATTGGTATATTTAGTGTTAAATAATTTTACAGAATAGTAGCAAATTTTCAATGAACGGTGTTTGCTTTTTCGTGTTTAATATGCTTATCTGGTAACAAGAAAAAACATTTTGTTAGAAATTTCTAATCTTTTGTAATGAAATATGAGAGAAAGTACTAGACAAGAAAAGCATAGCAGTTATGCTTTTAATATTTTAAAAAATACTAAAATTATGATTTTTTTTTAAAGGGAGAAAATGGTGGCAACATAATAATTTCAATAATTTGTGTAAAATAACGAAGAGAAATAAGCATGTAACCATTCATTAATAATTTCTCGGAAAAGTGTCTCACAGTGCATAGCTGCCAACATGGATAGAAAAAAATCTAGTAGATTTTACGAAATAATACAAGTTTCAGGATAATTGTTGATAGGGGTCAGACATTTTGTGAAAGGTCCTGTTTTTGCAAAATTGTGAAAAAATTACTCGTAATTTGCGAATATAAAATAAGCGTTAAGTCACATTCTTTCAACCATGGTCCTGTTTTGTGAATTTGTGCGAATAGGGTCTTGTTATTGTAAAAAACTTTTTCAAGGAGATTTTAAATTGTAAAAGGATACAACATTATTCTCAACACTGTAAAATTATAGTAAAAAAAAAATTAATTTTCAAAAATAAACAGCTATTGCTGTTACTAAATTAGAGATGCAACATACAAATATTTGGTATTTAGCCTATACTGCACAAAATGGAATATTCATTTCGAAACGAATAATGGAAACAAAATCACTCACATTTTTAATAACTTCAATTGACATATTTTAAATAACACAACTTAGTTATGTATCACTTCTAATGTGTTACGCATTAGGCAAATTTAAACAATTCTTAAATTTAAATTATTTTTTTTCTAAAAATTGACACAAGTTAATTTTTATTTACATAATATTTTATCAATTAATTTTATGAATAATATATTGGTCAATTATTTATTTACAGAAAAAATATCATTTAATATCAATAAGAATGTACACTCGATGTTTGTAGAAATCGAAATGTTTTCTTAGAATCCCTCATTTAGAATTTAGAATTTATTTTTTACTTCGAAGAGGTTAAGGTACATAATATAAATGAAATGAGATCAAGCTCAGCCTTAGAATTAAAGCAAAAAAATAAGATCAACAAAATATAAGAGCAATATACGTCGATTGCCAGTAGATTTGTAAATAACTATAATAGCTGAACACTCAGCATCAGTCAATTTTTCACGCCCATTTACAATAATACGCGAATGTCTATCGAGTGTCTCTTGTGAAGGGTCCGATTAAAAGATAAATTATTTTGTGAAGGGTCCGTTAACGAACCCAAATTTTTTCTAAACAGACCCCTGGTTGCACTAAATATTTTACACATAGAGAATTTTAGGGATTTTTATAGTCATCAAAAATATATAAACTGCAATATTTTCCTGTTATGATTGATATTATACTTGAAATATTATTTATTATGTTTACTCATAATTTCTAATACTAATAGGCATTTAATTCATCAAAGATACTTAAAAGATTTTTTAATTAATTTAAAAAGAGAGTTCTGAATAAAAATAAACTGAACATTTCAGAACAAAGAAAGTTTTTAACCGATTTCTATAAATAAGGTTCACTTCATTATGTAGATAATACTTATTTAAATATTCAAGAAAGCAGGCAATAATCCGCACAAAAATTCTACTTTAATAGAGGATTTTTTAGGACACTTACTCAATTTAAGGGAATTATCTAAAATGTACAAAAACCAGAAGAATTTTTATTAAACCAGTAGACCAGGAGAAACTGACAAAATCCCGTAGTCTACTGGAAAATCCAGTAGAGTCGGCAGCTATGACAGTGATAGAATGATAAAATAATTATTTGCTTTTGAAGTTTATACTCTTAAATACAATTATAAAAAATAATTTAATCCTATAAATTTAATGAGGAATGAGAATGTCATTTTAACATTTATCCAATTTTTTTATCCAGTTTTTTTATACACATTGGAGAACTTTCAACTCACTGAAATTTGTTTTGTAGTTTGATCAGAACATGTTCATTATTTCTATTCAAATAAAATTTCCATGAATCAAAAATATTGTGAATCACTATGAGTGAAGGGATAAGATGATCTATGAGTTTTTAACTTTTTTACAAAATAAAAAAACTCATTTAAAGGCCAAAAAAGTAACTTAATACATGAAACACTACTGAAAAGATAAAAGTTCAATAAAAAGAAGTATAGGACTTCAGTGAGAAATAATTGATATTTTATCTATGCTAAACGCATGAATGAGATTACAGATTTAAGAATTGATGAGAATTCAATGAAGAAAAAGCTGAAATATTCTTCATTTACATAATTTTATCCTATTTGTAGAGAATTACACAAATAGAACAATCGAATTTCAACAATCGAGGAGGAGAACGTAACAATATCGTACATTTGGGAAAATTAACTTTATTCATAAAATAATAAAAATAATGAATGAACACATTGGATTGATTTAGGTTTTTTCTACATTATTTCGTCCTTAATTAAATTAAAGTTTACCGAGAATGTCATGAAAAATACACCTCGAGCTGTTCCACCGCTTGAACTTGGTAGAGGCAGTTCCATTTTAATATCATTTCTTTCTTAACTACTAATATCCTCTTTTTCTGGAAAATAAAATTTCCAAGAATCTTCCTTCTTTCTCATAAAATTTACTTTATAGCTGTCTTCTTCTATCTCTTCAATTTTTCCTACAAATAGAACTTTTTTTTCTTTCCACAAAACTCAACAAGAACAGTCATTAACCTCTATTATTGTATCATCAGTTATCTCAAAATACATCTGCTCTTCGATATCTGCAGTGGAAGGCGTCAAAAAATCTTCTAATTCAGTGTGTAAAGAAATGTCATCCACACTCTCACTTTCAACAAATAATAATTTTTTTGATGGTTTTAACTTGAGATTGATTTCCTCTTCGAATAATTTCTTTTTGAATGCGATTTTTCTCAGGTGTTTCAGTCAATATTTTGGACTTTTTCTTACCTCTTTTATTAGCCATGGTAATAGATTTAGGGTACATCTACAGGTGTCATTAACCTAGGCTCATTAGGTTTACTTTCAGTTAACCTTGTTGGTGTACAAAATTTATGATTTTTTTTACTAGTACTTGGGAGACTATCTATTTTACACCTTTCTTCAACGATTTGATCCGCACTAAGAATTTCACTAGAATAAGCTTGCGAAACTGTTACAGAAGAAGGTTCAAAGTCTTCATCAGTTAAAATGGAACGTGAAAAGGGCCAAATTCCAGTTTTTCGGAAACCTGCAGTGATGTTTTTGTTTGTACATGTTAAAGTATATGCAGTATTTGCTATTGCAGCCAAGTTATGTACGCTAATAGTCTTACCTGAATTCAATAGCATCCAATCATTTTGTGCTACTCTCAATTTAGATTTGAATGGCCCTATGACTCCAACATCCAAAGGCTGGAGATGATGAGAACAATGCGGAGGAAGGGTAACTAGCACAATACCAATATCCTTAGCAAACAGCACAGCATCCAGTGTACAATGACTTCCACGATTGTCCATCACCAAAAGTATTTTATTTTCTGCTAAACAAAGGGTATGCTTTTTAATATGCTTGAGAACCTTGAGAAAAAGAAGCCCAGTCATATATACACGTATAGGACTGTTGACTCAACCTAAACTCCCTGATGGTGCCCTAAATAACATAGAGTGATGGAACCTTGCCCTCGGAAAACGAATACAGGAGGAACAGTATTTCCTAAAGCATTGATTATCATGCACATAGTAATCATGCCTCCTCGCTCTCCAGAAACTACCTGCCACACCTGACGAGCTCCTAGCTTGGCAGCAACATTCAGAGCTGGAACAACAGTTAAAACTCCAGTTTCATCCAAGTTATATATTTGATCAACTGTAAAATGGTCAGAAGTAAGAGCTCTCTCATAATTGTTGAAAAATTCTTCAACATTTTCTTTATTAAAAGCAGTAGCTCTTGCGAAGCTGGTGTTTTCCGGCTTACTTAAAGTAAGCTGTGGGTGACGCTTCATAAAACCTTTAACCCAGTCAGTTCCAGACTTTTTATTTTTGTCCCAGCTGCTTGAAATTTTAGAGTTGAGATGCATTGCTTAATCATAGGCAAGTTGTCAAACTTGTCTGTAAGTTCGACTATAATTGAGAATTGAACATGTAATTATGTATTCACAAAGCCAGGGTTTCTTGCTGGACATCAAAAACTTGTTGGCTTGTGTATTTAGAACTATAGCATTTTGTGTTAGTTGTACACTGCTTGGTTTCATTAACGAAACTATTATTTGACTTTTTTTTTTAATTTAAAAAATAAAGCTGAGAAGTCCATTCCAAATAAGTCTGCTGCTCTTAAAGATGCACCATTTCCGACAGCTTTCATTGCTTTTTCAATGTTTTCTTCACTAACTTCTCGCTTAGTGTGCTTTTTTATATCTTCGCACCACTTTTATAAACTGTAAGAAGGTAAAATAACAGGATTGAGCATTTTATTAAAAATAATACTACATTGTAAACTTTTCAATTTTCTTGAAATTAAATTATTTTTTATTCCAAATCAAATTTTCTTGAATATTTTTATAAAATTTTAAAATAATTAATTTATTGACTTTTTTAATGAATTCCTTGTTAATAAATTCTATTTTCTACAACAATGCAACTAACTGAATCTTGATTTTAAGCTTTTAAAAAAATTTAATGTAATTGAATTTTTTTTTACAGATATGTTTCCTTGAACACATTCACATGCTTTTCAAAAAGTTTTGAATAATGCCTTACAGAAAAAGTTGAGTATTTTAAATGTAAAAACCGTAATTAATGGACTTTTTGCAGACTAGTGACTTCTGCAAGATTACTTAACAAAAATAAAATAACCCCGGGACACCTTTCAACACTGTTGAAATGTGCCCCCTAAGCTCTGTTGAAATCTGCCTCTGGTACACACATTTTGGTTTAAGTATTATCAACCACCTTAGAAAAAGACTTATTGTTAATAAATAATACAGTTAGAAGCAGAATTAAATAAACTAGTAGATGAATAAACATCACTTACCTTATTAAAAGATTACTGGTAGATAAACAGTTTTAAAATCAAAACTGTATTTTTACTTTAGGAATGTTAAAACTTGTTCCGCAAAGTAACACTACAGTGGTAAAAAGAAAGTGCTTAAAACTAAATACCAACAGTTATTCATAATTAAACTTATTGTTTGGCATATTAGCCAATCATTAAGCAATATTTGAAGGCAGAAATTCTAGTTGTTGAAATGTACCTCCCTCTCCCCTACACATCATTGTTGAGATTATAAACCACAAAATTATTGTTTAAAGTTATAACATCTAGATTATATGTTATTTAAAGTTATAACACTTTAAAGTTATCCTCACGCCTAGATTTATGTATGATAGGCCCCTCAGCAATTGGGACCCTTAATTCAATTTCATTAGTCATTTACAATGAAGGAAGTCTTACTTATTCAAAAGTTGAATATAAATATATATTAATGATACATAATATGTATACCATTATTGAATATTTACATTTATACTTGATTCAATTAAGAAGTATATTGATATGGTAGTATTGCATAATTTTTTTTAATTTTATAATACATAAACTCTGGTTTTTTAAAAGAAATAAGTAAGATTCTATGGAAACACAATTCAACGTCATTACTCATTAGAATACAAGAAAATTGAAAATAAACCCTTTATTTTAATTAATGAATAGAAAAGTTTATTAAGCAGACAACATTTATA
The DNA here is from genome assembly GCF_043381705.1 of Parasteatoda tepidariorum. Lineage (NCBI taxonomy): Eukaryota > Metazoa > Arthropoda > Arachnida > Araneae > Theridiidae > Parasteatoda > Parasteatoda tepidariorum. Next base: position 57,308,159 of record NC_092215.1, on the reverse strand, counting down.
AGTCTCTATATTTAATAAAAAAAATCTACAATTTCTTTTCAATTGAAAATCCTTAAATTATAAGAACTTTGAATTTTTAAATTATAAGAATTTTGACAGTTACAGAAAATTGTTACAGAAATACAGAAATACAGAATTGGGCTTTTGACATGACAAAAATTAAAATTAATCTGGAATCTTTAGTGATAAAAATAGCTCTAAAACCGACTTATTAAAAACTCTAATAAATATTTATGAACAAATTCATATTTTAGTTAAGTAACATTATTTAAGATCAATCGAGAGAATTAAAAGTTTTAGCACGTCATTTATTTTTGAAATCAATATAAGAACTCATCAAATGTGTTATGCCAAGGGATAAATGAAGAAAAAATAATAACTCAAGCTTATTCATAAAACATCTATGACTTTATATACAGAGAATATTGAATAAGTAAAACAAATATTCTATTAACTTACCTTAATATTAGGTTTTCAAGCTTTGAAATTCAAACTAGCGTACCACAATTAATCGAACCTTGGCCAAAGGATACCTGCTCTTTGCTTGCCATGAATCGAACACATTTCGTTTCGATTTCTAATGTTGCCATTTTTATTTACAATAGAGTATGCTGTAGGAAAAAAAATATTTAACGTGCTAAAGGTATATTTACACTGAACTAATTCAATCGGATCAGCGCATTCCACTCAATCCAGTTGAATAAACGATTTACATTTTACAAACTTTTTTTAAATTTTACGATTAAAACATATTTCATTTTTACAATCCGTTTTTAGTATTCAAAAGGTCCCGCTGCGAATTGATCGTAAAGACACGATTCTCTGTAGAACACCGAAGTCAAACATCACTGGCTGCGGACAGTAAGCGGATGGGTGACAGAGGGTGCACGGTATCAGTCCCCGTTAAACTGTTCTAACGTAAAGTGCTAGACTTCACGCTTTGGTCATCGGGCAGTGGAGGAGCCATCCCCTCTGCAGAGGATCAAAAAAGCTTCAACTAATCTTTTTATATTATTCCTTTTTTGTAAATTCTTTTCTTAATTTATTATTCAAAGCGAAACGTTTTCTCACACTTTTAAATTCACATCCTGTTCTTTAATCTATTTTTGGCTCAAGTATGCATTAATTAAAAGAAAGACATTTTTCCCTTTGCTCTTTGTGAGAATCGCGCGACCTATTTGATAAACCAATTACAATTACTAAGATTTCCCTTATTCTCTAAATTGAGAAATTTTCCGGGTTTTCTTTGCAGGATTTTCCCTAACATTTATGCAGCAGCACGATGAAGCCTGTTTGTCCTGCTCGCACGACTGTCATCATCATCATATATATATTGGGAGGCAATGTTACTCGCGTCCGTGATATCCTTAAATCACACGTGCCTCCTGGATAGTGCTAAATGAGTAACGGCGATGGCTAAGGCGATAAGTACAAATAGGGCAAGGAAAAGCTCCTTTTTCCTTGCCATGCAAAACAAATTGACATCGTCCTTTGAAGTGTTGAAAACAATGAATAATCATGATACAGCAGAAATTGCAGTCGTTAATATTTGGAACAAGAATACTATTTTCAGGGTTTTTGGTATATATCCTCCAAACAACAAAAATTTAAGTTTAGATTGCTTAACTTCTCACCTTAACACTTTAACACTAAAATCAAGTAGGACAAATTGTCGAGAACTTTGTAAATAGCAATACCATGTTTGTCCTTAACAATGAAGATGATCCAAACAACTTCATCCACTTTTCAGGCAGTTCTACATATCCTGACCTAACTATTGTTTTCGCAAACTTAGTTGACCTTTGTAAAAAATCAGTGATTGGGGATCCGGGAAGCGGTCACTGAATGATAAAAACATCGATCACTACAACTTAAATACCGACAAGAAGTAACACAAAAATCATGTGGAGCTTCAATAAAGCTAACTGGAAAGCTTTCACTGAAGATATGGAACATCAGGTAAACACCTTTCAAACTGATGCAAATCCACAACAATTAGTATCAACCTTTAAGGATACCTTTACCTTAAGGCTAAAAGGAACATTCCAAGAGGAAAGCGATTTAACTACAAACCATTTTGGAATACTGAACTTGAAGAGCAAAGACATATCAGAGAGCAAGCAAGAAGAGAAGCTGAAAAGATAGAGGGGAAAACTAACGAAGAACGGAAACAAGATGTAATCAATTGGCGAAAGGCGAATTGCAATAATGAAGAGAAAAGTCCTAGAGGCCAAACGACAAGCATGGAATAAGTGTCTAATCGATTTAGACTATAGGACAGACGGACGTAAAGCTTATCAATTAATGAATAACCTGAACAATAAATTTACACGAAGAGATAATCACCCCATAAAGAGAGGAAACAAATGCATAAGTGATTCAGGACAGATAGCAAAATTATTCAATAATTTTTACCTTGATCGGTTCTCACTTAGTACAGAACAAAAGAAACAAGAGAAAAGAAGCAACAAACTAGTAAAAAGAAGAACATCTAAGTTTAAGTGCTCTGAAAACCTTTTCACAGAAGACTTCTCAATCGAGGAATTGAAGAAGGCTATACATGACCTCAAATACGGTAAACAACCAGGTCCCGATAACATATTCCCTGAGTTCCTGAAACACCTGGGAATATCAGCGAGGAAATTCCTGCTAACAAGTTTTAATAAAATCTGGAACGAAGAATCAAGCCTCCCAACAAACTGGTTGAAAGCAAAAATCATTCCAATTCTAAAACCGGGAAAGTCACCTGAAGACATAGAATCATACCGACCAATCTCTCTGACATCCGTCATGTTCAAAACTTTTGAAAGACTAATAAATGCCAGATTAACGTTTTACCTGGAGTCGAATGATATCCTAGCAGAAGAACAGTCGAGTTTCGGAAACAACATGTCAACTGCCAACTCAATTATGAAGTTGGTTCACAAAATTAAATCCGGTTTCAGTTCAAAGAAAAGTTCTTTGGCAGTATTTGTCGATTTTCAAGGAGCCTGCGACACAATTTGGAGAAGCAAACTTCTAACCAAACTTCAAACTTGTGGAATTTGTTCTTATCCCAAAGATGGGCAAAAACAAGATGGAACGAACAGGAATCTACCTACAAACAGAGCAAAGTAGGTCTACCACAAGGAACAGTAAGCAGTTGTACCCTATTTAACATCTACATCAACGATTTGGTAGACAAGCTAATAAGTATAGAAGGTATTAACGTTTGTATGTTCGCAGATGATGTTGTCATTGGACGGAAGCAGAAAACTCCCAAGCATATGAAGATCAAAGGAATAATCTTGAAGGTAGATTTAATAGGTAGAAGGTAGAATAAAGCTCTCGAGATCTTGCAGTCTATATATATATATATATATATGGGTCATTCTCCCAAAAACAGTCCTTTTCATGTCCCCAATATATTTTACGTTTGTTTTACAGCTTACGAAAAAAAAAATTCAGGGAAAGTGTCCTTCAGAATGCAAGCTAACAAAAGAATAAAAATAAAATTATAAATTTTTATTTTTTATTTATTTTAGGTAATTAAAATATACCAATATGTCATTCCCTCACTTGTCCCCACTGCTGATTTAAAAAAAAGAAAAAAATTGTTTCTGAAATAAATTTTTTTTTTTTACAAAATCGTGTTTTTTATTTCAGAATACTGAAATATAGAATTCAGAAAATCAATTTTAAATTTAATTTCTGATAAAAATATTAACACAGCACTATTTTAAACTTTGTCCCCAGTGTTTCGCGTCATTCCC
>NC_092215.1:57250527-57304006 GCF_043381705.1 Parasteatoda tepidariorum | reverse complement strand
CATATTAGTGTCCAACCCTTTGACCAATAATTAATAATTACTCATTCCCTCTGACAGAAAATGTCTATTGATCTTCACTTTACTTTTTTGGGGTTTTATGAACTGAAAAATGACAGTTTTCGTGAGAATGAGCCATATATACTAGCTAACACCTCCCGGAAGATTTTATTTTTATATTTAATGTGGTGCAAAATTTAAAGTATCATATTTCATTCTTCATTAAATAAATACGGTTTTAAATGATTTTGACTAAACCATTACATTTGAATAATTTAAACATATATATGATAGGCTTGCACTAGTTTCTGTCTTGCTTTTCAAATAGATGAATAATTTTTAAGTTAAGAAACTATATGGAACTGAAGACTACATTGAACATAGTTCTAAAAGAAAGCGACATGAAAACAATAAAAATGTTTTATTCTGAACTGAAATTATAAAGATTTCTCCCAAGGATTTACTTTTTACATGAAATTGTTTTGTTATTTCTAAATTTTATTTATTTATTTATTTTTTTCTAAAATAAATGAACAAAACGTTAAACTTAGAATTTAACTAGAAAGTTGTCTCCTAGTACATGTAAAATTCAAAATCTTCATGACCAATTTAATAATTCTTGGTTTAAAACTTCCAGGTCTTACCATAAGGCAAACGCATTTTTCATCAATTGTATCATTTCATGCTAATTAAAAGCTGGAAAAAAACACTGGAATAAAATATTTCGATTTTATTGTATGAATTCATGCTAATTAAAAGCTGGAAGAAAACAATGGAATAAAATATTTCGATTTCATTGAATGAATTCATGCTAATTAAAAGCTGGAAAAAAACAATGGAATAAAATATTTAGATTTTTTTAAGGTATTTTTGTTTTCATTTCTGATTTAAAAAGTACAGAAGTCAAATAAAAAATAAAACAATTATTATTTTCAAGTGTTACATTTAGACCATAACTCCCAACAAGAAAATACTTTATTTACATTTTCAAAAATTCTTTATTGAGTATATTTAAGACACTTCTCATAATTCTTCGCTATAAACAGAAATATTTTCTTCCTTATACATCAGCCAGACCATACAAAATTCGTCAAGAACTTTCTTTTTCACTTTTTCAGAAGAACTGTAAAAGTAAAAAAAAAAAAAATAATTAATAATTGAGAATCAGATCTCATATTCTTTTCTCTCTCCCTCCCCCCCCCGAAAAATTTAAAACAATAAAAATTTATTGATTTAAACTAGATTTTTTTTCAGGTGATTTAAAAATTTTATGTATAATAAGATCTTACAATTTTAAAAAGTTAGATATTAAAATTATAACAATGCATATGAAACTGTATTGCTGCATTAAAAGTTATTGTAAATAGAATAAAAATGTTTTATTGTTTAAAAAAAAAAGGAAAACCGCAAAATTAATTCCACGGATATTTTTTCTTTTTTTATATAAATGTGAAACATAATTTTAATAAAACAAATATATTACTTTTGCAATATTAAAATTTTCAGAAGTTTGTGTTTGCAAAACAAAAACATTTCTACAATGTTTTTTTTGTGAAAAAAAATACGGTTTCAAATAATTAGCGTTAAAAGATTTGATCATGCGCATTGCAGTAGTTCGTGGATGACAAAATATTTCGTCATACCAAAATAACTGATTCAAATAAAATTAAACCAATAAGTTTCATACTAATCAATGCACAATTACAAATTACACTTTGCATTGCATTGTATCGCATATTGTTTTGCTCAAGGTATTTCGAAAAAATTATTTTTAAAACAGATTTATTTTTATATGCCTAATTATAAAATTATTAGTAATTATTTATAAAATAAACTAAAGTTTTTTCAATTTTGAATTATTATTCACAAAATTACGAAATTTTCATTTACTGATTAATAATTTTAGACAATTTTAAAAAAATTGATAAATTGGAAAACTATAAAACTTTTTAAATATTCCGACCTGAAATTCATGAAAAAAGTAACATTTTGTAATATTTATAATGAAAAATAAATCTTGCAAATTTTCTAAGGTGTAACACACGCCGTTGCATTGACGCTAATTTTCTCGATTTCCTTTCAATAATTTGATTTTTTTTTTGATTAAAGGTTTCCCTTAAGAAAAAATATGTATGTTGATAACATTTCATTTTGCCGCTTTGTCTATAAATATTTGATTTTCATTTCGAATTGTGCAGGCAGTAGCCAAGAGTTCGTCTCCGATTATAAAATACAAAAATATATACTTAGTTAAAAAAATGAATTGTTTGCTTAAATTTTAATAATATTAGCTGAGATACAACTTTAAAGGAGATATTTGTGTATAGATGCCACCAAATGAAGCGAAAGTATAGTGATTATGTTGATAAAATGCCAACAATATTTTTTAACAATTTTTCTTATTTTATGAAGTAGCTAGTTACATATGTATTGCTAGTTACATAAAGATAAAAAAAAATTGCGAATCAACGTTAAGGATCCATTATTGTTTAAAAAATATAATTTTTGCTTCACCAACAAAAGTGCAATGGTAAGTATTGTTTCAAAAGTTGGCTTATTTATCTAATATTTATGATATTAAACATTTTTCCCATAAAATGTCCAGCGCACATTTTATATTGCTGGCATTTTAATTTTACTTTATTATTACCTTTCTTTCACATTAAATGATGCATAAATTTAAAAAATATTTTTTTTAATATGTGCTTATTCGGAAGAAAGGACAAAGCATTTTTACGTTTATTGCATTTTTTTATGTTTATTTAATGTTGTTTTGTGTTGTTATTTAATATTGTTTTGTGTTGTTTTGTGTTGTGTTTTAATGCTGTTAATGTTTATTTAATATTATGTTTATTTAATGTTTTTTATGTTTTTTATGTTACACGTTTCAGGACTCATTCTTAATGGTTCGAGGGGGGACCTCAAATATGCTATTTAACTAGCGCAGACGATATTTTAAGTTACGAAACTAGACACAAAACACTCTCAATAAACATACCTTTTTTTGATTAATTCGGATTTCTGAGACCTGAAATATCGGAGGTAGCCGCAATCTGGAAGATATGGTCCCCATAGTTTGGTTAGGAGAGCCATCCAAAGTTTGATCCCCTTAATGTTAATTTTACTTTTTCGTATTTAGCCATATCTTGAGATATTTTTAAGCGAATTGAAACATTTTTCACATAATTTTTAATAATTCATTTATCCAATGATAATTTCATGCAAAAAAAAGTTTCTGTAAACATTTATTAATTGTTATTATTTTATTAAATAACAGTCGAAAAATTTTTGAATTGTAAGGTGTACAACTTTTTTGCGTCATTTCAAATGACTAATTTTGATTGGCAAAATACATAATTTGAGTGAGATTGATTGAATAGTTCCTAATAAATCAAATTTTAAAGAAGAAATCGAATTTAAAAATTCGATTTCTCAGAAACTATTCAATCGATTTGGCTCAAATTTTGCATTTTGCCATGTAAATTTACACACTTCAAAATGATGTAAAAATTGTATACCTTACAAATCAAATTTTGTTTGATTATTATTAAATATAATAATAATAAATATTTACAGAAATTTACATTTCTGCATGGAATTATTTTTGGATAAGCGAATTTTATAATTGTATGCAAAAGATTTTCAACTTGTCTTATAAGTTCTCGAGATATGGCGAAATACGCAAAAAGTAAAATTAACATTGAGCGGTTTTAACTTTGGATCGCTCTTCTGATCAAACTATTGGGACCATATCTTACAGATTGGTGGTCAGAAATCCGCATTCCTTGAAATAAAAATTATGTTTATTCCTAGAAAGTTCATTCATTTCGTAACTTAAAATATCGTCTTCACTAATTAATTTGCCTATTTGAGGTCACCTCCTCGAACCATTAAGAATGAGTCCTAGAACGGGAAGATCCGATCATTAGATCAAAAGTTATTCAGGATGGTCCGTTTTCTGTTTTGCGCATAATACATTAATGTGGGGCTGTAAAAAATAGAGTAAATAACAACTGACTTAAAATATAATTTTAAAAATAACTTTACGCACTATACTAGTCTTGAAATATCATGATTATCTTACGATTATTAAAGTAAATTTGTATCGAATTTCTAGCTACTTAAAATTTGTATCGAATTTCTAGCTACTTAAAATTTGTATCGAATTTCTATCTACTGCAAGCATACAACATGAAACAAAATTAAAGTGAGAGTTTTAATTATTTTTGAATCATTAATTAAAACAATATGACAAAACAATAAATAAAATTATAGTTTTCAAAAAAGAAAAAAAAAACAATACCTGCGTCTCAGTTGAGTCTCCTCCTCTCCCTCTCTCTCTACCTTTCTATCCACTCATATGTTATCATCTATCCACTTATATGAAAACTTATATTTGCTGCTCGCCTTAGTTAAATTTGAGACACTTGTTTGCAGGATTTTTTTAACTGAACTGAGAGCAAAAAGGAGTTGAAATGAGGGCCTTATTAACACATATTAGTGTCCAACGCTTTGACCAATAATGAATAATTACTCATTCCCTCTGACAGAAAATGTCTATTGATCCCAATGACTCCTTACAGGTGCATCATTTGTCTGGGTTGGAAGCATCTGCTTGGTTTGTTTAGGGATGGGAAAGTGAGATAAAAGAAGCAAGCAAGAAAAAATGCTTATCGCTACATTCCCCTCTATAGATAGTTTTAAAAATCGGTATATGTATTTATTTTGAAGNTTTTATTTACACATCCTGTACATATCTTGTTTTTTTGCAGAGTTTACACCTCGAAAAAAGAGTTTATACACTTTTCTAATTAAATTAATAAACCAGGAATTTTAAAAACTAATGTATCAAAAAACATTAATTTTCTCAATTGTTGTGTTGGACTTAACCGCATTGGCTTCTGAGCGACTCATATTAGTGTCCAACCCTTTGACCAATAATTAATAATTACTCATTCCCTCTGACAGAAAATGTCTATTGATCTCAATGACTCCTTACAGGTGCATCATTTGTCTGGGTTGGAAGCATCTGCTTGGTTTGTTTAGGGATGGGAAAGTGAGATAAAAGAAGCAAGCAAGAAAAAATGCTTATCGCTATATTCCCCTCTATAGATAGTTTTAAAAATCGGTATATGTATTTATTTTGAAGCAGAAATTTCAAAATTATTACAAAAAAATAAAGAAAAAAAATCAGTCGAAGACAGAAAAAAGTTCATTATATCCAACTTTCTCACTTTTTTGGTTCACTTTATCCAGAAAAAACTACATTATACGTGTATAGCAAGGCACGGAATGAAACATTTAATTCACTATATCCGGGAGATCAATGTAAACCGTGTTCACTATAGCGGGGCTTGACTGTATTTGGATTTAAATCATGAAAGCTATAATCTTAATTACAAATACGAAATATATCATACTGAGGTTAACACTTGTCGATTGTAATAGAGATATGTTAAGCGAGGGTGTTGTTGGCAGGGGGGGGGGAGAGGTCTAAGTGGGGGGGAGAGGTCTTCGAACAAATAAAGAAAATTTTCAAATCACCACTGATTTAAATTCATTAAAGTTAAAAAGTAAGAATGTGAATCATATAACATCGCATAGCAATTTTGGGAGTTGATGAGATTCAGAGAACAGGGGAAGGAGCCCACTCATGATTTCAACATGGAAAATAAAGAGTTCTCTTATGACGTCATTGACAAGCTTTCATTTTAAGATATTTGACAGTGAAAAAACGGATTGGTTGTAGATTTGAACATCATGTGTGTATAACCGGACTCTGCCTGTAGAAACACTCTGGTACGCTTAAGTCATGCAGCAATAATGTAAATTTACGGCACGTTATTTGCTAAAAATCAATTTGCATGCTGTTAAAATACTTTTTTAATATGAATTACGTCTAAGCAAAGATATTTATCAAAATTTAAAGTCAGACAAATGTGTAATACTAAGCTTCTTTTCAAAAAATGCTGATTGCAGAGTTGTGTGTCCAAAAATATTTTATAACAATTCCTTAACATATATTTCCTTAAATCCAGTTTTAAAATAATTCCTGCTGTATTTCTAGAAAGATCTTTGAGTATAAATATCCTGTTTATTTGCTAAAATTAAATAAAACCGATTAAAAGCATAAACAGTGGCGGTAGGTTTAATATAATTAATGGTTATTAGCTGTTTATTGTTATCACTTTTCCAGATATATACACTGGTGTGAAAAATTAAGAGCAGACTTGGTCGATTATCTCTAGAACACTTGGATCGATTTTAATGAAATTTGATATGTACATACATTGAAACAATACAAAAAAAATTATCATTCAACAATTGTAATACACGATCGTGAGTAACACTCGTTGGAGTCGGAATGTATGAAACAGCAGCAATAATCCTGGGTTTAGTCCGCAATTATAGGGCTTGCAGCGTGATTTCACACTTGAAATAAGGCAGTTTATCAGTTTTGCTATATCAGGTAAATCACTCTGACTGCCTTTGCGGGTGTTTATGCCACGTCGTTCATGATTTTGTAATCTTGCTATATCTAACTTTGTCAATCTTTAGCAGAAATATTTAAGCAATTTTTTCTTTTTTTGGGGAAATGAGATAAACTGAATAAACGATTAAACCCTCATGAAGAAATGTAAATAAAACGAATTTAGGAATATTTATTTATTTCAATGTGCAGTATAAAGTTGAACTTATAAATATTTAATCATATTGTACAAAATCTATAAAAAGATACAGATATAGGAAGGCTTCAAAGTTGTTTCCTATTTTACCAGCAAAGGAAAAAAGAAAAGGTTTTCTGGCTTAATCGGCAGACTTTATTTATCGTTACATTTTTTACTACTTCTTATATTAAAAAAAAAGAAAAACTTGATAAAAAAAAACTTTGATACGTCAATGCATAACGTTAAGCAAATTTCACCGGTAAGCCGGTGAACATCGCGAAAAACAACTTTTTATGTGCGCCAACGACCGCGCATTCACGCACACACACGCACATCAATTATAATGAATCCTAATAACAAATACAATTAGACCACTTTTTTTTTGAAAAACGCTATCATCCCTCTAAAATGAAGTTAGGAACAAATGTATAAATGCTATCATGGACATTTAAATTTTAAACAAAGAAATAAAACATGTATTTTGCCTATGATTATGTATTTTGTCTTATGTATTTTTGGTTGTTTATGATATGGTATAACTCGCCACCTTAATAACTTTTAATCAAATTTTTAAGTAATCAATCCTTATGGTTCGAAGGTCTTACCTAAAACACGCTCATTAATTAGTGCAGCCGATATTTTAAGTTGACCACCCTGGTGACCGAGTGGTCAGGGTGCCAGATTGCGAAGCCAATAGTAATGTTATATGAGAAACACATCTTCAAGGGCGAAGAATGTAATAAATCAGTTCTTCCATTGGAAAAAAAATATTTTGAGCTGCAAAATTTGGCACTTAAAGTACTTCCTCTGAATAAACATAAATTTTATTCGAGGGATTTGGATTCATGATCTTCAAAATAGGGGAGGGGGTAGCTGCAATCTGAAAAATAGGGTTCCAATGGGGGAGAAATTTCACTTTTTAGTGTATTCCTCAATTGTAATTGGTAAAGGTTTCAGGAATTAATCCAGGTAAATTGATTAATTAAAATGTTCTTGGATATAATTATAAATTTCATTTATCCGAAGATTTTATTCGTTCATCCATTTCCATGTAAAAAATAATTACTATTTTTGTTTTATTATTTTATTTAACAATGATGGAAAAGTATTGAATTGTAAATTACACACAATTTGTTTTATTCTAGATTGTATAATTTAAAATGACAAAATCCAAATTTAGTACGAAATAATTCGAATTTTTCTTATGGAATGAATTCTTAAAAAAACGCTTTTTTGAAGTTTTATAACTCAGAAACTATTAAACTGATTTCGTTCAAAATTTGTATTTTGTCATTTAAAAATATGCTGTTTAGAATTATGTAAAAATTTATGTACCTCTCATTTAATAATTTTTTTCGTCATATCAAGATTCGAAATTATTATCAAAATTCATTTGAATTTTTATTCGGTGATAAAAAAAAATAAAATGTAGTTATTAATATTTGGCCGGGAATTTTCCAAAATTTAAAATAAATCGGTCGAATTGTTTTTGAGAAATGAAATTAATTGTGGAATTTATATTAATTCCCAATAAAGGAAATTAACATTGAGGATCATATCCAGATTTTATTTTAATATCCGTCGTTGAACAGCCGACCCAATTTTTGGGTTTACGACTACTAATGTTCAACTCCGTAGCCTTGTAATTTTGAACCAATCCAGAAGACAAGGAAATTCCTGGATCAGTACCCCCAGAGGAATTGATTTGTAATGGGAACATGGAGGACTTTGCGACTCGACAAATTTAACGTGCATCAGTCACCATTTACTACACGGGGAGTCTTCAGTCGGAGGGGATCGAAACCACGAACTCTTGGACATGGGACCAGTGCCCTACCGACCAGGCTATACCGGCCTTGTCATATCCAGATTGCGGTTATCTCCATAACTTAAAGTTCAGGAATCCATCGAACAAAATGCATGTTTATTTGGAGGAAGGTACTTTATTTACGTCACGATAGAGCTGCCATCGCAATTCTGGTCTGGTGACGGTCTGGGAAGCGTCCCTGATGATGATAAGAAGACATGCCATCCCAATTTTAATCCTCTGCAGAGGGGATGACTCCCCTGCTTTGGTAGCCCGACGACCTGCGTGCGAAGTCTAGCACTTTACAGTAGAACAGTTGAACGAGGACCAATACCGGGCACCCTCGGTCCCTACGCTGGCAGATCAAAGCCGCTTACTGACCGGTGATCGGTGTTCTACTGGGAACCGTGTCTTTACGATCAGTCCTCTGTAATGCATTTATTTGGAGGAATAATGTTTCTGTGTCTTGAAATATCGTTTGCTCCATCAAATCATTAATATTGAATCTAGAATAGCAAAATCTGATCAGTTTAAAAGGAGTTCTCTTTTTTTTCTGCTTAATGTGCAAATTAAATAGATATTTTTTTCAAATAAAAAATTGTTCTTTTTTTTAAAAAAAGAAGTAGGATTATTGTGAAAATATTTTATTCCTTTAAAAAAATTTAAAATGAATCCAAGAGTTTAAGTTATAGTGTGTTTGTGTTTAATATGAAACATAAAAAATATCAGATTAAAACTTTCAAAACTGATACACCTGAAGCATCTTAAAATTTGAAATATATTAAATTTTAAAAAAATCAATAACTAAAAAAAAAATGAATTAAGATATTTTAATTAATAATTGGGAAAGCCATTAGTATTAAGTTTTAAATTTAGGGAAAAGTGGTTAATAATTAAAGAAATTTATTTTAGAAGTCTACTATAAACCTTAAAAGTCTTTTAATTTTATGCTAATTTATTTTAAATAATTTTCTAAATCTGTGGTATCCATTCCCAAGGATGATGAGGCACATATCCTCAAAGAAAAACTTAAATTTCGTTTTTAGAAAATATCCGGACATTTCAAAAAAATTTTTTTTTATCTCAATAATAAATTTTTTTTATTTATTCCTGATTTAATGAAATCTCGTCATTGGTTTTGTTTTGTAAAACACCATTTTCAAAAGAGAAAGCTATATGAGAAAAAACAATCACCTACAGGAGTTTGGCATATGGATTATCACCTACCAAGAAAAATAATAAATAAATAAATAAAAATAAAAATAAACAAATAATAATAATAAATAAATAAATAAGAAATCTCCTCCCTCCCAAAAAATTGAAAAATTCAGTTCCTGTCTAACTAAGTCCCTGGTTATATATGAGCTTTTCCTATTTGTTAATTTTTACTTGTAAGGAACAAAATTAAAGATAGCATAAAATCTGACTAAAATATTCCCCCACAAAATAAAGAAGATTTTAAAAACAATTTCTCTTTAGTATTTAAAAAATATTTTCCATAGCAAACTTTTACTTATAAAACTTCAAAGAATTATCAAAAAGTTATTCAAAATATTATTTTTTTTTAAAAAATGTCTTCCCCTTTAAAATGGACATAGAAAGTTACATCCCCCTGACAACTCCATGGGCATTCCCGCTTTGAATAATAATTATAACTATCATAATCCTATAAAAAACAATTATTTTATAAACAAATTCCAACTAAACCCCTGGTCATGTATGCGATTTTCCTATTTGTTAATTTTTACTTGAAAAGAAGAAAATTGGAAAATTAAAGATTGTATAAAACCTGACTAAAAAAATCCCCCCCCCCAAAAAAAATAAGTTAAAAACAATTTCTATTTAATATTTAGGAAATATTTTCCGTAACAAACTTTCACTTACTTCAAACTTTCACTTCAAAGAATTATTCAAAATACGTTTTTTAAAAAAATGTCTTCCTCTTTAAAATGGATACAGAAACTTGCATTTCCCTGTCACCCCTTTGGGCGTTCCTGTTTTGAATAATAAATATAACAATCATAATCCTATAAAAAAATAATTATTTTAAGAACAATTTCTAACTAAACCCCTGGTTATGTATGCGCTTTTCCTAGTTGTTAAATTTTAATTGTAAAGAAGAAAATTAAAGATAGCATAAAATCTGACTAAAATATTCCCCCATAAAATAAAGATTTTAAGAACAATTTCTCTTTAATATTTAGAAAATATTTTCCATAACAAACTTTCACTTGTAAAACTTCAAAGAATTATTCCAAATACGTTTAAAAAGATGCCTTCCCCTTTAATATGGGTACAGAAACTTGCATCTCCCTGACACCCCCATGGGCATTCCTGTTTTGAATACGAACTATCATAATCCTGTAAATAGTTGGAATAAATGAAGGAAAAGCGCTAAATAAAGGAAAATGGTAACCTTGATGATCGCCAAGGCAGGGAGAGCGATGTCTGTTCCTCAAACATACTACATATGATCAGAATTTCGTAGGGATCGACTCGTCGATAAGTGCTCGTATCTTATTTTTGGACTGAATTATTTTTGTGGTACATTTTTACAGTATAATAGATGGATTTTTAGTGTTTTTTCTGAGATTAAATGTCCGGAATTGAGGTGTTTCTTTCTTTTTCGAGACGAACTAGAGGTAAGTAACTTCTATGGTGTCAATGACCTTACTATATACATCTTACATTTATAAATGAAAATATTTATTTTAAGCTTTATTTTTGCTTTAAAATACCTAAGGTGTTATCTTAACGCACATTTTGTACAGAAATATTTTTAAAATATGCATATTATTAAAAAAATTGTTGTTTTTCTAGAGAAAAAATTATACATGAGATTTGAAATGTTTAAAAGTAATTAATATTTTTCGATTAAGTTTAGTGACTAGAGGATTATTAGTTGTGAATCTAACATTATAGGAATGTATATTTAAGTTTTTTGTTTCTTAAATTTATATTCACTTCGATTTGATGAGTTTGACTTGAGTGCAATACGATCATGTGTTCGAATGATTCACTAAGTTTTTAGAGTATATTTTAATTTGTAAATACATGTTACATAAATAATGCAATATAAATATGTGTATGAATGCAATTTTGTGGAATTTTGTTGAATTAAAAGTACTTGTATATTGAAAGAGAGAAGAGTGGGAGAGTGAGTGTTATCTACTGTAGAGTGCGTTGAACTTTGGCGTAGATCAGAGTTCAGTCACATGGTCGGTCACTTTCGCGACCATTTACTTTAAAATAGTATCTTTATTTCTTAATTTCTGAGATAGAATTGTTTTAATTACTTCTTTAAACTACTGTTAATAAATTAAAATATTTCTTAAACATTAAATATGATTCTCACGTTAGAAGGTCAATGAACTTTCCTCTCTGTTTACTTTTTGACTTTTCTCACTTTACTTCAAATATTGCTTACAAATTCAAAAATTTACTTTTTGATACTTATAAATACAGTTTTAAATATAAATAGTTCACTTTTGATATAAATATAATTTTCATTTTTCATAAAGGGACGTATTTTCATCGAATATTGACTACAGGTCCAAAATTTTACTTTTTGATTCATATATATTAAGTTCTAATCCAAACATAAATAACTCTCTTTTGATTCAAATATATTTTATAAAATTTATAAAATGCCAAATTTTTATTAAATATTCCTATGAATCCGAAAATTTATACTTTTTGTACTAATATATCTAATTTTAATGATCCTTTTAAATGTAAATAATTTTTGCTTGATTCAAATATATTTTATATTTTTCATAAAAGGTGCATTTTCATTAAATATTGCTAATAAATTCAAAAAGATACTTTTTGATACTTGTTTATTTATAGTTTTAATTTCCATTCTAAAAACATTGTTCTCTTTTTGAATAAATTACAATTTGCATGTGACGTATTTTCATTAAAGTTCCGATATTTTCTGTTTTTAATAAATAAAACACTATTTTAGTTGTTTAATATTTAAAAAAAAATGGTATTTTGTTTTAAGAAAAATATTGATCTAGTTTAAAATGATAGAAATTTTATTTCGACAATATATATTTTACTATATTATATTTTACTCGTGCATTTTATTGAAAAGAAAAAAATGAATATCTATTTTATTCAAGTTGATTTTATTAAATTGTATACGCTTAAAATTATTTATATTGTAAAGGAAATTCTGACAATTTTCTTTTGACAATATATATATTTTTCTATATTACATTTTACGTGTGGATTTTGTTGAAATGAAAAAATTGAATATATGTTTTATTTAATTATAATTTTATTAAAGTAAAAAGGATTAATATTATTAACAGGTAAAAAAAGTAATTTCAAACTATTTTCCTTCGTCAATGTATGTTTTATTGTAGAAATAAATACTTAAATATTCTATATTATCTGCTCATATATTATTATTTAAATATATATTTTTCCGTCATATTAATAAAGATTGTAGTTGTTATAAAGGGAATATGTTTTTTGAGAAGAAACGTATAAAATTATTGGATGAAAACACTTTCCAAAGGTCATTGCCTGATCGGAAAGTGAACCGACAGATAGCGCTAACAGCGGAACTCAATCAATTGTTATTTTTAAATCGCTTAATACGAAACTTGTTTTTATTTTTATATTCTTGTATTATTTATTTAAAAACAATAATTATTATAAAATTTACTGGGCAAATTGTATATTGGTTACTTTAAATACAATATTATGTCTTTATACATTCACTTATTTTCTTCCTTCCGTGTTATTTTAAGTACGATTTAAGTGCGCTTTCTATGAAACTTTTAAAGTTTTTGCTATTAATGTGTAGACAGTAATCATAACTTTTTAAACTGTTAGTATGCATACATTCATTTATTTTCCTACATTCTAATATTAGTTACGATTAATGCAATAAATGCTTACAATTGAAATTTGGTTTTATTTTTTGTTTTTTTTTCACATTTATTTATAAACAATAATAATTGTAAAAATTACATTCTGCTTTTTTTTTTTTTACAAATGTATGTATTTACTTACTTTCCCGTCATGTAATATAAATTGCAATTAAAATAAAACAGAGTAAGGTTAATATGAATTTTTTTTAAAAATATTCAAGTAATTTTTAATTATAAATTTGTAAACAATGATCACAGCTTTCCAAAATTTTATTATGCCCTTACCTATTAACGTATTTTCTTATCCTATAATGCTAGTTATGATTAATGCGAAATACAATAAATACTTAGTATTGAAACTTGGTTTCATTTTTATGTTCTTGTATTTTTTCTCTCATTTATTTATAAACAATAATCATTATAAAAATTACAGTGAAATTACATTTTGCTTATTTTTTTTAAAAAAATATATGCTCTTACATATTTACTTATTTTCCTGTCATGTAATATTAATTACGATTAAAGTAAAACAGAGTAAGCGCGTTAATATGAAATTTTTTTTTAATGTTCTAGTAATTCAGTAATTTTAAATTATAATTGTGCAAACACTAATCACAATTTTTTAAATTATTATTTTGACCTTACCTATTTACGTATTTTCTTACCCTATTATGCTAGTTATGATTAATGCAAAATACAATAAATGCTTAGTATTGAAACTTGGTCTTATTTTTATGTACTTGTATTTTTTTCTTCATTTATTTATAAACAATAATCATTATAAAACTTACAAAACAAATTATTGGGTTGTTTGAAAAGTAACTTCCTTTTTTTAAATGAAAGTGATTTTTTTACAGTGAATACATATTTTATTAAATTATATATTGTCGATTCTGGTGTAATACATTTTACCACCTTTCCTTTGGTAGCATCCGCTCATAAAACTTTTGCTCTTTTCTAGCAGAAAACTCTTCCAGGAGTTTTTTTTATTTTCTCCCGGGAAGTATTTTCGAGCATAATTGTAGATGACGTATTTCTCGTCCCAAGTGAGGATTCATTTCAAAATGGATAATTTTCTTTGCGCTTATGAAGCAAATCACAGACGTCAACGCGACTGCTCAAATTTCTTACCGTAAGAACATAAGGAACCCATATGTTACCTATAAGTTCCAAATAATCATGAACTGTCGTCGAATTTGATGAATTTCATCTTTCAGCGATCTCACGAGTTGTTATTCGCCGGTGTGCATCACTTAATTCCTTTCTTGTGTCTTCATAGTCATTAACTGGCCATCTAGAATGTGATGCATCTTCAACATCAAAATGCCGAAATTTTGCAAATCAGATTTGGCATTGGCATTCTGTCAATACTTTTTATACATACATATTGGATAATTTTTTTCCCGCTTATGGGCAGCACTTTTTACCTTTTCGATAGTAAAGAAGTAAAATATGCTGCTTTTCCCTTTCTATATATGAAACGGTACCAACGAAAAACTAAAGCGTAGAACTAATCAAACTTTCTCACAAGCAAGCCTTGTAACATCAGCTGTGAAAATATTTAATGATTATGCCGCTTAAGTGTGAAGTTGGCTGTGAAGAATTACAATTAAGTAAGAAACGAAAGGGAAGAAACGAAATTACAATCCAAACAACCCAATACACATTGTTACTTTTTAAAAAAAAGTATTATGTTCTTATGTATTAACTTATTTTCATGTCGTAATCATATGTAATCTTGTCGTAATATTAATTGCAGTAAAATTGAATAAGCGCGTTATACTAAGCTTGATTTTTTTAATGTTTTTGTTATAAATTTGAAAAACATCATCATTACAAAAATTACAGTACAAATTATACAACGGGAAACTTTTTAAACTTTTATTAAGCCCTTATCTATTCACTTATTTCCCTATCCTGCAAAATAAAGCGAAATACAGTAAGTGCTTAGTATTGAAACGTCGTTTTTATTTATTTATTTTATTTATTTATTTATTTCCTATAAACATTCATAACAAAAATAATTGTATTACAAAATTATTTATACGTTACTTTCAATTCTGTTATTTAAATGACCTTTTTAAGTTCTAATTAACTACAATTGTTCATTTGTGTCAAGTGACCTTTTAAAAGGACCACAAAAAGAGAAAAGAAGCACAAATGGTAGGGTTTGATGGAAAAAACTCTGCCTACCATAAAGAATATAAATAGATCTGAAATATTTCCTTACTTACATTAAACGTGATAGAAAGAAATATCTACTTGGTATAAACAAACAATAATTATGACCTTCACTTACTTTTTTATCGCCTAATATTAATTACAAGTAAAGTAAAATAGAATAAACGCTAAATATAAAATTTTGTTTTATTTTTGTGTTCTTGCAATTTTTTTCTTTTTTTAAACAATAATCATTTACAAAAATAATATCAGGGTAAATAATATTATTTATTCAATTCTCTGGTTTAAATAGAAGGAATTTTTAAACTGTTATTCATTACAATCACTGTTTTAATAAATTGATTAATATTTTAGTTAAGTACAAAGGACATTAGGATTTAGCCGGTTAAGAAATTTTATGAATCTGTACTGAACACGCAAATATGCTCATAAATGGTTTATGGGAACGTTTGCCAAACATCAAGAAGTTCTAGATTGTGTAAAAAAAAAAATTAATAAATAAAAAAAAAAAATACAACGAAAATTATTGAGTAGGTTACCATTCCCCCCTTCCAAACTGAGGCACTTTCCCAGTTCGGAAGGGGGGAATAGTAATTGAAGTATCGATAGTATTTTCGATAATAATTATTGAATACGTTATTATCACTATCATTATTGACAACAAAAAATATAAAATACGATAATTTCGTGACTGTTACAGATGAGGATAATTACTGAAAATGGTATAATCGAGATTGCTGATAAATTTAATTTGGTTAACAGCAAATTTGATCTATGTAAAAATAACATAAATTTGCTGAATTGGCAAAAATCGTAAGATATCGAAAATTTCTAAATATATATCAGGTTATTGAAATTTTTATATCACTAATTAATGATTAAGGGTTCAATATTCCTTCTTTTTGTAATAAAAGCCATAACCCAGAATAATTTCGTAACTATTTCTCGTTTTTTTCTGGACCTATGAAATGTAACAATAATAACATCTTGATCATTATCGACAACACTAAATATCGAATACGATTATGTTTTGGCAATTACTGATAATGATCAATACAGAACATGATATCATCGAAATCATTATCGTCTTGGGTTAATTATAAATACGATAATATCGTAATTATTATAGATGACAATATTATTACGAGTGTTGATAAATTTCATAAAAGAAATGACAATATTGATTAATTTATTAACGAAAATTAGTTAAATTTGAAGTAAAAAAATTAAATATCGATGTTTCCTGGCTATATATCGCGATATTAAATTCCGTATTAAACACCGGTTATGTATCCACCATTTTCTTAAAGACATGAAAATATAAAGAATATTTTTAATTTTTTCCGGGAGCATAAAAATATAACCAAAAGAATCATAATGAAATAATTATCAAAGTAGCGCAAATATTGTAAATTTTCAATTCTTTTGAAGATATGCTTACTAGAATATCTCGTAGAATATCAATATATTTTAAATATTGCGATACGAATATTATATTCTCACGATATATCGTGAATGCTATAAATATCGAGTATAAGAGAATAGTTAACAAAGATAATATGGTGAAATTATATCGACAATGTTTATTATCAAATACGTCAGTACAGAGTTCATTATTCTTAACGATATTTATAGAATACGATACTATCATGGTAGCTGCCGGCCATGCTAATTATCAGATAAAAGATATCCTGACTGTACTAGATTATCCCAGCGTGAAATTCACTGTGAAAATTTTTTTATAAAGCTCGAATTTTTATAATTACTCAGACTTTTTCTTAAAATTATGATTGATAAAATATTGATACGATCGTTTGAAAAATGGACGCAGCTCAAAATAGACATCGCATTTGTTTCGTTTTCTTAAAGTACTGTTATGATTATTGTATTTTTTAAAAATAGATCATTTCTATGACGATTATTCATAATATTAAAAAAAACTGAGCTAATTTTTATAATAATTTCGTTCGGTTTTTTTTTCTTGAGGAGTAGAGTAGGTATCAAAATTTGGGTTTATTGATTAAAAGTGAAAAAGCGCATTCTGTTCTATATCTTAGTTTCTTAAACCCGCATTTTGAACGAAACCGCATTTTCGCACATATTTTCAAACGCACATTTCAAGCCATTACCATTTTCTTAAACACGCATTTTAAGTTATGTATAACATGCAATTTTACTGATGTCCATTTTTTTAAACGCGCAATCTGAACTATGTCCAATTTTTTAAACGTGCAATTCGAGCTATGTTCGATTTCTTAAACACACAATTCAACCTATGCCCATTTCTTCAACACACAAACAGAGCAGTGTCCATTTCATTAAACACGCGTTTCAAGCTATGTCCATTTTTTAAGCACGCAATTCGAGCTGTTTAATTTTTTTACTCACGCAATTAGAGCTATGTCCATATTCTTAAACACGCAAATCAAGCTATGTTCATTTTCTAAAATTTCGCTTTTTGAGCTATGTCCAAAATGAAACATCCACTGACCAACTTATTTTTTTAATAACTCATCCCTTAGTTTGGTTAACAATTTTTAATGCAATAGAGAGTTGATTGTCTTTGAAATGAGAAAATTACTCAATCAATCAATAATGACTGTGATACAGATCATGAAGTCCGCACAATTCTCATAGTAATGAATGCGTTCAACAGGCCGTGAATAATATACTTAAAATCGTTAGGCACCAATTTATACCAGGAGAATTTTATGAAATTAGTTTCAGAGTAAGAAGTGTGAATAAATGATATTAGCTACTATATAAAAAGAATTACGCTAAAAGATTGTACCTATTTTGTTATACCATTCTATGTTTATACTTGAAATAAAGCTTCCTAATTTATACCAGAATTTTATAAAATTAGTTTCAAAGTAAGACGTGTGAATAAATGAGATTAGCAACTATATAAAAAGAATTACGCTAAACGATTGTACCTATTTTGTTATACCATTTTATGTTTATACTTGAAATAAAGCTTCCTAATTTATACCAGGAGAATTTTATAAAATTAGTTTCAAAGTAAGACGTGTGAATAAATGAGATTAGCAACTATATAAAAAGAATTACGCTAAAAGATTGTACCTATTTTGTTATGCTATTCTATGTTTATACTTAAAATAAAGTTTCCTTGTGAAAAAAAGCGAATTTTATTTTTAGATCGTTATATTCACACTTCATAGTTCTTATCTCTCATAGTTATCTTATAGTGCGTTATATTTTACATAAGGTTAAATAGCATTAATTAAACTTCAATTATCTTTATATAGCTAAAACCCATAATTTCAATTCGGCAGATCTAATAATTAAGCACACACCATTACTCTAATTATTAAATAATAGTAATTTAAGGTAAAAATAAAATAAGAAACTACGAACCACACTAAAACTATTTTTATAAGATTCGAAAAGTGAACTTATAATAGTAAACTCATAATAATTGTTATTAAAAATAATAAAAATCATAAAAAAACAAAAATTGTATGAGGGGAGAAAATTCTTGTCGTTAAATGTTATTTTAAATTAGGGAAGATCTTTTTAAACTTTTTATTTCCCCTTTAGAAATCTTCCTCCTTTCGACCGAAACAGAAATCTTTCTCCTTTCGACGAGGGAGGGAAAATTCTAAATATGCTATTATTTCTTTTTATTTTATTTTAAAAAAGAGAAAACAAACTAATAGTGGATATTTTCTTTGTTCGGCAGTATCTTTTGATACATGTAAAATACAAAACAGTCACCCAATCAGAATTTTAAATATGAAGTGAGTGATATTTTAAATTCTCTATTAATTTTTTTTGACGAAATTATATCAATACAATTCTGCAATCTACAATTTTTAAGAGGTAGTTAAATAGTATATAGTTGCCTTTAGTAAAAAACAGCGTGAATAAAGTACAAATCAAATACACAAGTGCTTTATTCACGACGTTGTTTTTCACTTCAGTTGCTAGTAGCACAAAGTGTTATCTATCCTTTTGGATACAGTTGTCTGTTTTGAGAGTTTTGATAAATATCTTTTAGAGCGATCATCACTGAAAGAATTCTTTAGTTTTATCCAAATCAGTTTTCATTAGTGTAAACTGTAATAAAATTAAATTTTAAAGAACCTAAAAACTGACAAATGTGTTGTTTTAAATTATTTACTCAAAATCAAATTGTATTAAAGTTTGAAATTAGTCCATAGAGATCTAAAATTTATCAAGCTCTCTTTCTTCTAATCTAATAAAGCTTTATTTTTAATATTTTCTGAAAGGTCTATCGAATGATAAGTACAGAAAAGAAAAGAGAGAAACACCATGAAACCGTGAATCAAAATTGGTTCAAGATGGCGAGGGTCTCTTAAATGCTTCAATTTTATTTCTTGTCAATTTTTTAAGCACTCCTATTGAAAGAAACTTACAAACCCTTTAATCGATCTTTTCGAGGAATGAAATCAAGCACTAAATCATTGTAAATTCTTTTTCTCTTGAAAATATTTTTAGGCAAACGATTTTCATAAATAAGTGTAAAATATTTAAATAATTTTTAATTTGTGTAATTAGTTTTAGGCGTAAAGTGCTAAAAAAAAAACCACCTTGAATAATTTTTGATTTAATGATCGGATCTGTACGTTCTAGGACTCAGTCTTAATTGTTCAAGAGGGTAACCTCAAATATGCTAATTAATTTGTGCAGACGATATTTTAAGCTACAAAATCAGAAGCGAAAACATACTTTCTCTGAATAAACATATCTCTTTTTCAAGTGATTCGGATTTCTGACCCCCACCCCTTAATATGGGGGATAGTCTCACTCTGGGAAATATGGTTCCAATAGTTTGATCAGGAGAGTGATCGAAAGTTTGGAACTTTAGTGTTAATTTTACTTCTAAGGTATTTCGCCATATCTCGAGAACTTTTTAAGCGAATTAAAAAAATTTTGAACTCAATTATAAAATTCATTTATCCAAAGATGATTCTATGCAAAAAAATAGCTTTTAATAAATAATTCTTTTTATCATTTCATTTAATAATAGTGACAAAAAATTTAATTGGAAGGTATTAAATTTTTTACATCTTTTTAAAGAATGTAACTTTAAATGACAAAATACAAAATTTGAGCAAAATCTATCTAATAGTTTTAGAGGAAGTTTAAAAACCCGACTTTTTTAAAGTTTGATTATTCAGGAACTTTTAAATCAATTTTGCTCAAATTTCATATTTTGCCTAGTAAAATTACAATTTTTAAAATAATGTAAAAATTCGTAAAATTTGCAATAAATATTTACTAAAAGTTATATTTTGCATGGAGTTATCCTTAGATGAACGAATTTTATAATTGCGTGTAAAAATGTTTCCATTCGCTTAAAAAGTTCTCGAGATACGGTGAAATACGCTAAAAGTAAAATTAACATTAAGGGGTCCAAACTTTGGTTTCATCTCCTGACCAAACTAATGAAACCATATTTCCCAGATTGCGGCTACCTCAATGTTATGGGAGTCAGGAATCCGTCAAAACAAAAAGGTATGTTTACTCCGAGAAAGTACGTTTGTGCGTCTGATTTTGTAAATTAAATCACGGTCTGTACTAATTAATTAGCATTTGAGACTACCCTCTTGAACCATTAAGATCGAGACCGTGAAGTTCTGATGATTAGATCAAAAGTTATTCAAGGTAGTACACTTTTTTTTTATGTCAAAAAAGTTTTCCTATTCACCATCATAAGGGGGGTTTTCCATTCTCTAGATTAAATTATTATGATCGTATTTTTTTCTTATCTTCGGGAATATGAGTTTCATAAATGTGAGCAGTTATTTTTTTAGTTTGTGTAATAAGCTTGAGATGTTGAAATAATATCATTCACTCTGCGTGAAGTAAATAAAGAATTATAGTAAGATATAATTATAATATGAATTATAATAGATAAGTTTTTTTTTACCAAATTTTCTTTCGATTCTCAAATTTTACAATAGTTACATTACAGATTTTTACTTTTTGACGTAATCGTAATCACGCTATTTATTTGCAAGAATAAACGAAGAAAAAATGCGAATTACAATATTTTTTTTGAATAGAATTTTCTCTAAAGCCTGATTTTCAAATATATCATAGTTTTATTACAGATTTTTACTTTTTGATGACTTAGTACAGCGTTTCCTAATTTTCTTCAGCCGCTGAACACTGAGCAATCAAACTAATTTTGACGGAATCCTGACTTTCAAAAACACTCATCAGCAGGTGTAAATATGCAAATGAAAAAANAAAAAAAAAAAAAAAAAAAAAAAAAAAAAAAAAAAAAAAAAAAAAATTCAAATTTCAAATTAAATCAGAAACATTTAATGTGAATGAATATTTTATCAATAAGTCTGCATATTAGGTTTTATGTTAAGTAGTTTAATTCGCAAATCTGCAGAGGCTACGTTTGTTGTAGTATAAGTTAAAGTTGAAATATATAGTAAAGTTTTTGCTGTTAAAGTTGAAATTGAATAAAATAAACTGAATTGTAATTTCTGAAGAAAAAAAATTTTAATTGTGAGAAAGGGTATCTGAAAAAAATAATTCGTTATTTATGAATTTGGTTAATTTATTTTGAATTTTAATGTTCGATGAGAAATACTGATGCAATAATTTGTAAATTCATATCTTTAAGCAATTCGTTCAATGTCATTGGAAAGGAAATATATGTTTTAAAATTTCCTATTTCAACTTTATTGCAATTTTACATAAATAATTTCATAAAAATAACATTAATATTAAATAAATAAATTATTGGTTGGATACAAACCTATAACAGGTTTCTAAAATTTATTACTGGTTAAAGAAAGTCCTAACTCAGGAAGTACTCGTGTCTTTTCCACGAAACCCTAGTGTTCCGGGGAACACCATTTGGGAACCACAGGCTTAGTAAATATGCTATTTACTAAGCTTACTGTGTATTTTTATTCAGAAAGAAAATCTAATATATCTATAAGATAATAAAGACGCTACTTATTTAACTATTCTTAAAGTACGCTGAACCATAATCTCGGAATCCTGAACCAAAATGCTTTGTAAATTTGCAAATATCTTAGCGCTAAATTGAATAACGTTTCTGTAGGAGTTAAACTATAATATTGGGTAAACAAGTTGAAGAAAAGCGATAATATGGTTTAACTTATCACCTTATGAAGGTTGCGGTGGCAAATTAATGCCATATTAAGGTTCAACACGTTCAAAAATTTCGGATGCGGCAGTCTCCCTCAATACATATTATAAGTTTGCAATACATAATTTACAATGCATTAATATGATGCTAGTTATATGTTGCTATCGTTAAATAATACTGCAAGCTTTTTATAATGAACCAGAGGACAAAGTTATATCAACAATCCCTGAAGATATTAGACTGGAGTAGGCTACACCCATATCTCATAGAAACTAGCAAATTTTACCGTCTCGTCCGAACTTATCAGTGAAAATAAATTCTTCATTCCCTTTTAATCCTCTTTATTTACAATTTTCACATATAAACTGATAATGGATTCTTTTCCCAAGCATCTTAAGGCCGTCACCCAAGCAGAATTTGAATATAAAGCGTGCATTATATTAGATTCTCTATTATTTTTTTTGTTGATAATTTTACAATTTTTAAAAAGGTAGTTTCGTATTATGCAGTCTGTTTTTAGATTTTTGACCCTTGTTTTTGTGCAATTTACTTTAAAAGAATTTTTCAGCATCATTCCAAATTGATTTTAATCCGGCATCATCCAAACCGGTTTTAATGTCCCTTTCATAAATTCTGGTGCTCTAACTACAAGTAAAAATATATTTTGGTATTTTTTAATTATGAAAAATAGTCTAATACTTACTAAAGCCTTTTTATGATTATCAAAATTATATTTGTACATGAATTCCAAAAAACGTAGTTAAAATTTTTTTTTCTCATTCATATTCAAATATTTATCAATAAATGATTTTAAAAATTAAAGAAATTTCAATGATGAATAACTGTTTCTATTCGATCTAAATAATTGCAAACAAGTGCTAATTTAAAATGTTTGGAAGGGAACCGTGTCTGGAGGATTTTACCTTTAATGAGACACCGGTGCCCTGTATTGTATTTCAAAACCAATTATTAAAAATCTACATATAATATTTTTCACTTTTTTTACCTAAATTAATACGAAATAATAAAAAAAATATATGAAAAATATGTTTAATGAAAATTCTGCGTCAAAGGGTTAAACTGTAATGAAATTAAATTTTAAAAAAAGGTAAAAACTGACAAATGTGTTGTACAAAAAATATCAAGGAAACGAAAATTTAACCTAAAATCCAAAATGGCATATAAATGCCTCTTAAGGTTTTGATTATTACGTGCTACATTATTTCATAGAAGTGGAAGATGTTGGAATTTAATGTTACGATATATCACAAAATATCGATTCTTAATAAATACCGCAATGTTTTTCAATTTTATTAATTTAAGTTGAACCATTTTTTCACTATCCAAATGAAATATTTTAACACTAAAGATAATATCTTATTTTGTATTTATCGTATTTGCATTTTATCGTAGTCTACATCGTTATTCTACATCACATTAATTATCGTTTTCGGTGAAGATTAAGATAATATCGTATTCGTGAATTATCGTTATCGATGATATATCATCATATTTGATATCGTTATTAATCGACGACATTACCGTTGTGAATAGCAGTCATGATATTATCGTTTTCGATACTAATCCTTTATTTGTTTTTTATTGTATAATCGATATTTATTGAAAGGAATGACATTCCTATTTTTTATTTATTGTAAGGCATGAGCTTAAAAAAATTCAGAACTCTTACATGCCCGATAATTTTTTTTTGATTGTATAATAACAAAGAATAATAATGAAAAAGTAATGTAATCAATATTATTAAGTACTATCTGCAAGTTCATGCACTGTCAACATACATGTCATTTAAAGCAATATTATAAGCATTTATGACAAAATTATTAATTATTTTTCTATGCACAGCGATTGGCAAAAAAATATTTTTGGAATAAAACTTTATATTTTTTTCGCCTCCTTTGGTGCGTTTTTCTTTTTTTCGATGATCGCTAATATTTGAAAGGTGCCAAATTATATTATACAGCTTTCTAATTAACTCCTTACATGCCGGCTGTGCATTAGATTCCTGATATTCACGATAAGAATTCTTTTCAAAATATTTTTCGTGATGTTAAATAATATCAATATTTCACGTTAAACATTAAAAAAATGCTCTTCGTTAGAATTGTCTTCAACATTTATTATCATAATTAAAAAAAAAACAGGTAATATCACAAAAAAACAGGTAATACCATCGTTGTCGGTAAATATCACGATATATCATATTCGGTAATTATGGTGATATTATCGCATTCGATATTTATCTTTGAAGAAATAATTTTCTCTATCTCGATATTTAAGGAAAAACATGGTATTCGGGATATATCATAAAAATATACATTAAATAGCGTTATCTCGATATTTAGAAGAAACAGGCATTCAAGATATGGTGTGTGTTAAATTTTAAATATCTTTATATGGATACTTATCGAAAATATGGAATTCATGATACATTGTGAGGATACAATTGGGTCATCTATATCTCAATAATTATCGATGAACATGGTTTTATTGATTTATTGTGAGAATACAATTTAAATATTATTTTGATATTAAAAAATATCGATATTTCTCCAGCTCATATATTTTCATTAAAAGAAAAATAAATGGGTCTTTTATTCATAAAGAGTGTATTTTAAGCTACTGAATGTAGACAGAGAATGAGACATTCATAAACAGACAATTTGTCCCAGTTTAAATGTCTTTTAAATCTATTTAGAGACCATTTGCGTACTTCCGATGATGACCTTTTAAGAATTTTAAGAACGTTTATAGATTTTTCTCTAACAAAATAAAAACATCAAACAATAAAGTGTGCCATTTAAAACTACACATTTGTCAGTTTTAAGATTTTCTTAAAATTTAATTTTCTTACTGTTTAAATGAATAAAAACTGATTTGCAGACAGCTAAAAAATAAATTGAGCAAAGAAATATTGATCAAAAATCTAAAAAAAAAAAAAAAAAAACGGACAAATGTATATTTTTTATATTTTATTTTATAACCGTCGTTGAACAGTCGACCCAATTTTGGGTTTATGACTAGTAATGTTCAACTCTGTAGACTTGTAATTTTGAAGAAAATCCAGAAGACAAGGGAACTCCTAGGTCAAATATTGGAGGAGGGGGGGGGGNAAATATTGGAGGGGGGGGGGGGAGAAATTTGGACTTTTGGATGGAACTAGCTCGCAATTGCGTTACATGGAGAGGAAAACCACGGAAACCTCCAATGATTAGCCTGACGACAAGGGAGCTGTAACCCATGATCCGTCTACCACTGAGGATATTTTACGTCCGCTCTGTGGTTGGTGCGCGCCGGGTGCGGAATTCGTATCGACCAACCATCGCTGGGATTCTAACCCGGTTCACCTCATTGGAAGGCGAACGCTCCATCCCCTGAGCCATCACGGCTCTGACAAATGCATAAAACTAAAATGCCTTTCGAAAAAGACTGATTTCGAACTTGTATTGGTATAACTTTTCCAAGAAAAAGAAATTCTGAAATACCGCACTCCTTATTATTATTTTTTTTTTTAATAAAAGCATATTTAGAATTTTTTCTATTTAGATTTAGCTTATTTCTTAAATTTTGATTGGATTATGTCCTCGTATTTTAGGGGAGAGTCGGGTAGCCCCGCCCACTTAAGGAGTATTACTTATATTTCTGTATAATATTGAGTAATAATCAATATTTTTGTATGTTTCTATTGTTTTATCATCTAATTAAATAATGCAAAAAGAATAAACCAAAAAATAATAGTTTAACTTAAAAAAATAGAAATTTAAAAAAACATGTTTTTCAGCTCTTTTCAAAATGTGTCGGGTAGCCCCTCCCAGTTACAAAAATTATGTTTTTTGACTGTTTTTTCAGGTGCAAATGAAAATGACCAATGTATTGACAATAGATAAACCTCATTTATCATTTTTATCACAAAATTCAACAGATTTTTCTTAATTTCATGACTACTGTATTCAACATAATTATTGTTTACCATGTTACCAGCTGCATAAATACTTGAAACTTTGAAAATAATCTTTTTTTTAATGTAACAATTAATGTCCGATGGCTCATTGACTTTAAAAAATATTCTATACACATGAAATTGACAGTGGGTACCCGACACTCCCCTACATGTTTTAAAAAATAGCATGACACTGATCCACCATCGGTTTATTTATAAAAATTAAATAAAAGGAAATAAAAGACTCCCTTCTGGTCTCAACCCCAGAAGATCTCTCAACGGTGAAAAGAGTTTAAAAACATCTTCCCAAATTTAAAATAGTGTTTAAATAGAAGAATTGTCGCCCCTGATAAAAGCTTATTATTTTTAATTATTTTTTATAATAATTATTATGAGTTTACTAATATAAGTTTACTTTTCGAATCTTATAAAAATATAGTTTTAGTACAGTTAATAATTTTTTTATTTCATTTTTTTTACCATAAATTACTATTTAATAATTAGAGAAAAAAATTGTGCTTATCTGTCGAATTTAAATTATAAGTTTTATTTGAAGTTTAATTAATGCTATTTAACTTTATACAATGTACTATACTCTAACGCAAATGCTGGTTAATTCAATGAACACCTTCCAATGCTCAAGTATTGTATCCAAGCAATGCATACCATTGTATCAAGCATGATCCAAGAGTATCTTCTGGATCAGGCTCAAGGTTACGGAGTTGAACATCAAAAATGAATCGTCTGTTAAACGCCGGTTCTAAAATGAAGTAAGAAAAAAGGGATTTTTTTAAAGGTAAACATAACAAATATTTCCTTTCATTGTTCCAAATATCATTGATGTTTTGAAACAAGCCCTAAGTAAATTTACCTCATTCAATTAATGATCATGAATTTATGGAAAAGGGTTTAAAATAGGGAACGAAAGTCATACATAGAAATTTTGAAGGAAGTGGATAATATTGATAAAGAATGTTATTTTTACTGTGTTTACTTGTAATTTTCTTCCACAATTATGAAAATTTTGTACATTTTAAAATTGAATTATGAAATTTTTATGAATTAAAGGTTTTATTTAATGCATTGGAATTTAGTGATCGTTAGGAAATTGATGAACACCTGTTGAACGTTTTAAGCTTTAATTCAAATTATACAAGTAAGATGTTCATACTTCCCTTTTAAAAAAATCGCTGTTTTTTATGTTTTCTATTTTAAGTTCATTTTCAATTTATTTTAACTCGATATTATTTTTTGAATGTAAAGAATAATGTATCGAGCAACTCACGTAAACAAGTTGTTTAACAATAGGGAGATTTAGCATTTTTTACCAAGAATCCTGCATCTTAACTTCACATAAAAAGTTCATTAACATAAATTCTGCGTAGCGAAGTTAATACGGAACAATCTCAGTTCTTTACAGAGCTTGCATTACAACCTACGTACGCACATGTACGATATGCTACGTGAAGGTGAAACATAATGTTCTGAGAAGCTCACGTAGCAAGTAGTAAACAAGTTATTTAACAATACTTTTAGCATTTTTATGTAGCATCCCAAACTTTCAAGTTCTGCTTAGCACAGTTACTATAGAAGTACGTCGATTCTCAATACAAAGTGTTAATTCTCTGTTCGGAGAAACTCTCATTGCAAGTAAAGTCATTACTTTGACTTAATCTTTAATGCCTCAAGAAAAATGTGGTTATCTGACCTTGTTTAAAGACTAAACGTTTTCTAGATAATGCTTTTTACAAAATGATAAAAGACCGATTGCTAAATAACCAACATATCGCCTTAAATAAGTAGGACTCGTTATAGACAGTTTTTATTGACAATTTTACTTGCCTTAAAATTTAATATATTTTAAACATATATTTCTCTGATAAGTGAAAGTAATCACAATTTCGGGTCTTTTTACTCGTCATAAATTTTATTATAATAGTCTTAATGCGGTCATTTTGAAGAAAAAAACTGCTTCTTTAAAAAGTCATTTGCCATGACTGAAAAAAATGTGATAAATGAAAAAATGTGGTGTTTTGGGATTTTTAACTCATAAAAAATTTTATTATAAAAATCTTAATGCTGTCATTTTGAAGAAAAAAACTGTATCTTTAAAAAGTCATTTGCCATGACTGAAAGAATGCGATGCCGTTAAAAGATGTAATAAGCATTGAAACATAATTTTCAAAATCCATGCAATAAAGAATTTCTGTAATAAAATGCTTTAGGAATTTTTATAATTGAAGAACATAGTGTAAAAAGGTTAGGGAATGAATATTGTGATTACAAGCATGTAATGGTAAATTATATAAATAGAATGAATAGAACTTAATATTTTTTGCCAGGTCATTAACAGTTGTGTTCTGTTGCTATATTTTCTAAATTCACTAAAATATGTTATTTGAAGCCGTTTCTCTACTGGTATACTCAACTAAATAAATTACATCATTACTAACACTAAATCTAAGTTTTTTAATATCATTTTAATCAACGATAATTCAAAATTGTGTTAATTATAAACACAGGAGCTGTGGTGGCTCAGGGGATAAAGCGCTCGATTCTAATGAGATGACACAGATTCGAATCTGTGGCGGCTTATTGATACGAAATGTGCTCCTGGCTCATAACAACTACATTGTTAGCATAAAATATCCGCCACGGTCGATAGATCATGGGTTAGAATCCCTTTGCAGTCGTGCTAACTGTGAGTGGTTTTCCTCTCCATGTGACACAAATGCGGGTTAGCTCCATCGAAAAGTCCTTCAAGATGGCTAGTTTGTTCTAATGCTTGATCTAGAAGTTCCCTTTTCTTCTGAATTGGGTTCAAAATTACAAAGCTGCGAAAATTAACAGTGATAATAGTAAACTCAGAATTGAGTCGTTTGTTCAAGGCTGGTTATTAAATTATAAGCACATAAAATCTTCAGACTGGCTCTATTTGATTCTCTTATTTAGATTTACTGTTATTCCGAGTAATGCTTCTAAAATAAAAATTAGTGTGAGTTGGGGGTTAGAAAGCAGTCGGTGAATATTTTATTTTAGACGCGTTAAAAGGAATGGGCATAGCTTAAAATGCACCTTTGTAGAAGTGTTTAGGTCCATTTTAGAAAATAAGTGCTTCGAGCTAGGCCCATTTTTTCAAACGAATGTTTGGAACTAGGTCCTTTTTTTCTGTCGAATGTTTCGAGCTCGGTCCATTTTTTCAAACCAGGGTTTCGAGCTCGATTCATTTTTTCAGCCAAGCGTATCAAGTTATGTCCTAATTATATTCTACATGGATAACCTATTATAGGACACAGCACACAGAATTTATTGAAGAACTTTTCCTCAAAACTCTTAAATGTATTATTTTCATAAGAGCTATTTTCAAAATAGGGATTCGATTCCAAAACTTCGATTTTTGGAATATCAATTTTTGGATTATCAATTTTCATATACATACTAAATATTAACTTACATTTACTTTATTAGTACTGCTAAAACCAAATGTAAACTGGTTGCTATTATCATTCACTTTATACGTACTTTAATTTATTAAAATTTTTTTTTAAATTACCGTACTTTCCGGCGTATAAATTGATCCAGTATTTAACTCGACCCACTACTTGTAAATTCAAAATTATAGATTTTGTTTGTATTCAATGCATAAGTAGATCCCTAAATGCACATTTGCTAAAAGATCTAAATAAATATAAAATTCTGTTCTCGAAAGATATAAACGAAATATGAAAAATAATTTACCCTCATGAATTCTCGATTGTCTGTTTGATGAATTTAAGTTAAGAACTGGCATGACGAGCAATAATTTCATAACTTTTCTTATGTTGCTCAGTAAAAGTTCGAAATAACGAGTACATCATACTACGAGAAGTTCGCTATTACGATAATTTTCCAAGTCTCCGTCAAAATATTAGTATTCAATATTGTAAATGCTAGATAAAAAACTACATCGTGAAAAGCTTCGTAAATTATAAATGCTCTGATTCGGTCTTGAAGTAATTCGAAGCATTTATCTAATATTGCAAATAATAATATATTTAAATTATATTATACTTAAAATGTTAACAAAAATATTAATTATAATTAAATTTAATTTAAGCGAAAATTGAAATAAGTTTTGAAAAACTTCTAAAAGCTTGAATTTAAAAAGAAAATTTTTGAAATAATTGTGTAAGCTTAATTCAGTAAACTGTTAAACCAGAGTTCTGTATAGGAGAAATATGGGTCATCTAACGGACTGTTTACAAATTATTATATCATTAAAATAAACCCGGTAAAAGTATTTTACCTTTAAAACGGACCTTCACAACGGAATCCTTCACAATCCATCGTTTATTTGCTAAATTCAACTTGCCACGATAGCAATCGCTGCGATGTTGCAAAGATGTATATTGTCCATATTGGTTGATTTAAAAAAATTCTTTCTTCGAAATCTATAACTCTAGGTAATTTTGTTTCAGTACTATTACAAATGCTGCAATTTTCTAACTGCGTATCTGAAATTCCACTAAATAAAATTTAAAAAAATGACTTTGGCGTGAGCTGACATTTTTACATTTTATCATTTCAGACCGTATTTATTTATTATAGTAGGAGTAACCGTTGCCTACCTGCTCTCCAACCTTCGTGACCACTAATTAAATTTTAACTTAAATTAGTTTTTAAGTTAGTTTAAGTCAGTATTATTAGGTCAGTTTTTTAACTTAAGTTAGTTTTTAAGTTTAATAAAGTTTAAATTCATTACTATTAATTTACTTATATTTTCAACGAATCGGGATTCGTATTACTTGGATTTACAAATTATACATCGTGATTAATAATTGAAACGATATGGAAATCGCACTCCGCAATTCTTAGTTTCTGTGAGTTAAAATATCTTTTAATAAATTCTGAGTCATAATTTGTAATTTATTTAATTTTTGATTTAAAAGTGATAAGTATCCCTTCGAATTCGTAATTTAAGAACTATAATTTGGAAAACCAAGGAATTAAGCCTATTTAGTGTTTTCGCAAAGTCGCTAAAAGAACCCGAATTAATGCTAATTTTAGATTCACAATTTCATAAAATCCTGACCCGTACAAAAAGTCTGAGCTGATAAATTATTTTAGATGGATTTGTAGTATGACAATAGAAATTCAGTTGAATTAAAATGAAAAAAAAATTTCGTTTAATATTGATAAAGTGATAATTGCTAAACTAAAATAATTTCAGTATTCTCTAATTCCTCTAATTTTTTCTAGATTTTTATTTTAG
This sequence comes from Parasteatoda tepidariorum, assembly GCF_043381705.1. Taxonomy (NCBI): domain Eukaryota; kingdom Metazoa; phylum Arthropoda; class Arachnida; order Araneae; family Theridiidae; genus Parasteatoda; species Parasteatoda tepidariorum. The sequence goes on along the minus strand of NC_092215.1, from coordinate 57,272,135 downwards.
TGGCTTTTAATATTTCAAAGAACGTAAATTAAATGGAAAATAAAAAACTTTAAAATAAATTTAACTAAATTCAACTAATTGCTAAACATTATTTTAGAGGAGTTTGTGTAATAAACATGTTTGAAACCAAAAGAAAAAAAATCGTTTAAAATATATGTTCAATATATGTCTAATATGTATATATCTAACAAATATATGTCAAATAAATATCCTTCATACAAAACAAGAAAATTTCGTAATGAGTACTACCGATTCTTCCTCTATTTTTAGTGACTTTTAACGAAATTTTTCAAATTTCATCTTACGTAAATTTAAACCGAATATTAAAATTTAAATAACTTTGTTAGTTAAATTCTGCTATATGCTAAGCATAAATTATTTTAGATTAGTTTGTGCAATAAACATGTTCGAAACCAATAAAAAAAAAAGAATTCGTTTAATATTGATAAACGTATACCTGTAAATAGCTTTCATACAAAACAAGAAAATTTCCGGAATTTGTTCTACCAATTGTTCCTCTATATTTAGAGGCTTTTGACAAAATTTTATAAATTTCATCAAACACAAATTTAAACCGAATATTGAAATCTTTTAAATAGCTAACTAATTCAACTAACTGTAAAATTTAAATTATTCAATGAGTTTGTTGTCAATCCAAGTGATGTTTGAAACTGAAAGAGATTTCTCTAAAAATTGATAAACTGACAAATAGCTTTGATACAAAACAAGTAAAATTTCCGTATTGAGTTCAACCAACTCTTTCTCTATTTTTAGTGGCTTTAAAAATAATGTGCCCAATTAAAGAGTTTCCTTTCTTGTAAAAAATCTCCATTAATTTAAAGAAAACGAATTAGGTCATTTTTAGTTCGATGAACTTAAGGAAGAACTTTCAATAGAAGGAAGTTTTCTCTATGGGACAGCATTATTTTTAAATGCTCACTTGTTGCACCATAAAGGGGTTATACCTACCTGTAAACTTTATTTAAAAAAAACTCCCTCTTCTTTCTCATAACTGAAGAAGAAGAAAAAAAAAAAACAGAAGAACTTCGGTACCCCGAATTTCTTTTATCCGTGTACTTTGCAAACCTAAGTCGATTCCGATGTTTTATAAATTTTTATATTATTTTTTCTTCCTATTTTAATATCCATAAGGTGTCATAAGACAGCTATGTTATGTTAAATGCAACTAATCTGTTATAACATTAATTATCGCCAGTTATTAAAAATAACCCAGTAAGTCAGTTAAAGTGAATAATTTATCAGAATTTATCGCATTTACCAGTTATTATTATAAATTAATTGATATTATAAATGAATTAATATTATGAATGAATTAATATTATAAATTAAATTATATTTCAAATTATATTATTAATTATATTATAAATCAATATTATAAATCAATATTATTATAAATATTATTATAAAAAAAAAACCCCGTGGAACTTTGGTACCCCGAATTTCTTTCATCCGAATACTTTGCAAACCTAAGTCGATTCCGATGTTTTATTAATTTTTATTTTCTTTTTTCTTTCTATTTTAATATCTATAAGTCGTCATAAGACAGCTATGTTATGTTAAATGTAATAAATCTGTGATAACATTAATTATTGCAAGTAATTATAAAACATAACCCAGTAAGTCGGTTAAAGTGAATAATTTACCAGAATTTATCGCATTTTCCAGTTATTATTATAAATTTACAAATGATGTTTGATCTACGTAATAACAGATTAAAAATGCCTTGCAATTTTAATTTTGAATAAAGATACAAAATTACTTAATATAAAAAATATGTTAATAAGTATCATAGTTTTATGTCCATCTTAATAATATGAATGTTAAATTTTGTATTATGTGGAGCTTTGCTGTAACATATTGTACTAAAGTAAATGCATAAAAGTCAATCTATGAGCTGCTTTGAATTTTATAACATTTATTAAATCTGTAAAATTTATTAACTCAAGATTTTGAAACTTTTCATTTAAAAATAGGTATGATGATATATAAAAAAAACACAAATTGAACTTTTAAAAGTACTATTTTAAATTAACACATAAGTAAAAATCCGTATTTCATTTAATCCTGGAATAAAATTATTTTTTTAAACTTTAGTAATATTTATAATGACATATAAAAATTACGTTAAGAGTTTTAATAAATTATGCCAAACTTTATTGGCAATTAATTATTATTAATGACCAGTTAATTTGCATAATTTATCACATTTACCAAAAAACGTGGTTATTATTAATAATCGCTGGTTATTACTAAGCCCGATTTATTTCTTTAACCGTAACAGTTATGCATGAAGCCTTCAAAACATTTTCTGTATCGCTTGACCTACACATCATTTTATATAAACGCTATGTTATGGGATGAAACCGGGTTTAAGGAAATGTTGTAATCTTTGCAGATTCATCCGTCTTTCCATTATTACTAGAGTAGAAATTTGGTTCTCTTAACAAAACTGTCAGAAAAAAAAATGTGTCGTCAAAACCCATCTTTACGAAAATATTTTATCTTAAAAAGGACAAAATATTTTACGTGAAGGCGGCCCAGTCACAAAAACTCTGTTTCGAAAGATGAAGTCAATGACATCGTTAATTCATATTTTTAAAACTCATTGAAAGACGTGGTTTCGCTTCTCACAAAAACAAGATTTTATTTTTTTATATTCACAAAATTAAGAGTAGATTTTTGAAAAATTTCACAAAACTCCAAAACAGCGAGCAAATTGCTGTTTTTTGAGATTTTTCGCCAAACAAGGACCTTATTCTCACAAAAACAAGAGTAGAATTTTTAAAATTTCACATAAGTCTAGAATAACTCCTAAGTAATACTTCATGTTATTAGCGTTAAGAAACGTAATACAATATTATGTGTATAAGAATATATTTTTATTTTATCCGTCGTTGAACAGCCAACCCAATTTTTTTGGGTTTACGACTACTAAGGTTCAACTCCGTAGCCTTGTAATTTTGAACCCAATCCAGAAGACAAGGGAATTCCTGGATCAGTACCCCCTGAGGTATTGATTTGTTATGGGAACATGGAGGGCTTTGCGACTCGACAGATTTAACGTGCATCAGTCACCATTTACTACACGGGAGTCTTCGGCTGGCACGGATCGAACCCACGAACTCTCGGGCATGGGCCCAGTGCCCTACCAACCGGGCTATCCCGGCCTAATATAAAAATATATATGAAGATGAAAAGTACACTCCCGTTCCTCTGACATGTCGAATAATAATTTTCGAGTCCCGAAAAAAAAAGCCCTACAAAGGAATATAAGTTATCCAGAAATAGACTTATCTTTGTACAAGACTTATCTTTGTTAGTAAGTGGAGAAGTATCGTCTATCTGAGTGGATAGTGTGAAAATAAAAAGTGGATAGTGTTTTTTTTATAATAAAGATATTTATTAAATGGTCATTAAAAACTGAATAAAAATACAAGAGTTTCAGAGTTTACAGTTCAAAATAGATTTTGAAACGATATCCAAATACATCAATGATCTCAATGAGTTCGGATATTTGTGATCTTACAATTTATACAAAATTATTATAATTCATACAAATAATTCAAACTACGAAAAATTCAAATTATTGATTCAAATAAATTACGGTTATTAAATTATCATTTTATAACTGTCGTTGAACAGCAGACCAATTCTGAATTTACGACTATCAACTTCATAGCCCTGTAATTTTGAATGCAAACCAGAAGACAAGGGAACAAGCATTGGGACAAACTAGCCTTCGTGGAGGACTTCGTGCTATCTGGAGAAGAAAACTACGTAAACCTCCCACGATTAGCCCGAAGGCAAGGGGATTCTAACCCATGGTCCGGCTATCGCTGAGGATATTATATGTCAGCACTGTGTTCGGTGGGAGCAGAATTTGCATCAACCAGTCACCACTGGTATTCAAACCTGGGTCACCACATTGGGAAGCTCTGTCCTCTGAGCCACCACAGCTCATTCAAAAATAGTGTCAAAATTTCTAGTCTACATTGATAAGAACTGATGAAGGAATACATAANAAGAAATGCTCGAAATATACATCGCATTTGTGAACATTTATCTCTAGGGGTCGCCAAAAATTTTCTCTCTACAAAAGGGGTCGCAGTCGAAAAAAGTTTGCGCACCACTGCTCTGAGCCACCACAGCTCATTCAAAAATACTGTCAAAATTTCTAGTCTACATTGATAAGAACTGATGAAGTTATACGGAATACATAAACATTTATTAATGATAGTCTCTTCAAAAGCCTTTATCTTATTAAAAAACAACAATTTCTCGTTATCTATACACACGATTTATATAATATTTAGTTTTTTATATTTTCCTTTATACTCAATTGTTCAGTTTCCCCCCTTTCCAATTTAAATTATTTTTTTCACAGTCGATCAAAAACGTTTAAAGGTCTGTTTTTTCATAGTCGATCGAAGATGAGGAATGTTTTTTTCATTGTCGATCAAAGACGTTTATTCATATTTCAGATGCCATAGAAATTATACTTTTACAGTGAAAAATCGTACCATAATTGTAAAAATCACCATTTTACTTTTATTTACATTGCTAGTTGATATAGTTCCGTACAATACTTGACACACATCATTAGTAATTTAGTCGGTACTACTTTATATTTGGCGTTTGATGAACAGAGTTAATTAATTTCGACAATTAATTAGAACAGGCGATGAAGTTAAAATTATTTTTTTTTCTACAGGATCTTTTGAAATATTTTAGGTTTTTGCAAGCCTTAATAATCGACAATTATCTAAAGTTTGAATGTCATAATCTAGAACTTATTGTGGGATATATCTAAAACTAACTAAGGTAAAATTTATTAGATATTACATTAAAAGTTTAATAATTGAAACAAATTTTACTTATTTACAGTATAACAAATTTTTTTACCGGACTGATGTTGAAAAAATGCAACATTTTGTGATGATGTGCTTTTATTAAAAAAGTGTTGGAACATTTATGCTAGGACATACTTGAAATTTTCTCGTTTTGGCTACTATTATTTGATAGTTGATAACTTTAAATTTGAAACCGTGGATAGCTTTGCATATCTAGGCTCAATTATAAACACTTCAAATACAATTTCAGAAGAAATTAATTGCTGAATTTTGAAAGGGAACCGATGCTATTTTACCTGTTAGCATCTGTTAAAAAATAAATTGATTTCGAGAACAATTAAACTAAAATTTCATGAAACAATCGTTCATCCCTAGGTGACATATGGCTGCTTAAGTTTCACGCTTTAAGATAATTTACTAATTTTTGAACGAAAAATAGAGCAATAATTATTTTTATTTTATAACCGTTACTGCATACCCAATTTACTGGGTTTATGACTACTAATGTTCAACTCCGTAGCCCGGTACTTTTGAACCCAATCCAGAAGACAAGGGAACTTCTGGATCAAGTGTTGGGAGAAAATTGCCTTCGTAGAGGACTTTTTGATGGAACTAACCGGCATTTGCGTTATATGGAGTGGAAAACACGAGAACCTTCCGCCGTTAGCATGACGGCTCTAACCCGTGATCAGTCAGCGCCTGAGATTATTATTTTGTGTCAGCTCTGTAGTCGGTGCAAGCCGGATGCGGAATTCGTATCGACGAGCCATCGCTGGGATTCGAACCCTGTTCACATCATTGGAAGGTGAACGCTCTATTCCCTGAGCCACCACAGCTCAACTAAGAATTATTGTAGAATAAGAACTAATGATGAACCGGTGGCTTTTATCAAACATAGAAAGATTGTAGAATTCATCAAAGCATAGAGACTTGATCACATTGGAAACCCACGCGTAATTGGTCAAGAGGCAGACAAAAGAAAAGATGGATGAAAGATGTCTTCTATGATTTAAAAACTTTAAAAATCTCCAATTGGAAGATCAAGGTCCGGGCTGTCTGGAGAACATTGTGCGGCAGACTAAGGCCCACTCTGGGCTGTAGTGCCAATAAAGAAGAAGAGGTTACCATTTGAGTTTTCAAGTATAATTGCATAATTTCAGGTCAAAATAGATATTCATGCTATTAATATATTTCGGCGAAGACTTATTTTTCCTAGATAAATTTCAAGAGTGAAGTAATTAATTTCCAAGTTTCATCAAGTTTAAGCCTAAATTAGCGTTAGAAGCTCATTCTTTAGTTTGAAATGTATAAAAATAAAAAATATTTCGTTTCCGGTCACAGATTTTTATGTAATTTTTTTGCGACTGATGAAAAAGAATAAAATATATGTTTTCACATTTTTTAGACCAAAATTATAATTTTTCAAATCTAACTTTGTAACTAGTATAAATACTTTTATTATAGCACTATTATAACACTATTTATAAATACTATTATTACAACACAATTTATTATTCTCCTATATGTCTTTGAAAGATTAAATTATTATTATAATTTAAGTATCATGAAATATCTCATAATCTAAAAAATATAATAAAAATATTTAGATTTAAATTAATACAATTTGTAAACAACAAAAAACCCTTTTATTTTTTTAGCAAAAAAAAAAAAAAAAAAAAAAACCCTACAGCATGATTTGAAATCGTTAACATCATTTTCCATACAATGAAAGGGCTGTTTCCCTATAACGAATTTTTCAGACTTTTTGCTTTTCATTGGAATTTTTTTGATCTTTTTTATTTACGACATTTTTGAAGAAAGTTGCATTTAAAAGTTTCTGAGCAACCGATTTCATCTCCCATGTTTTTTAAACCAGTTGCATTATTCACTACTTTTAAACACTCCTTTATAATGTGCTTTACTCATTTTAAACTATTATTCATAATTATGTACTTTTCATTTCATCACATTTGTTGTATTCATTTAAATACCTTCCAAACGAAAATTTGAGTCCACTATAAATGACCGAATTCAAGCATCTCTAGCTGCTGTCAGTAAACGGGTAGGGTGACCACTTAGATCAACCTGCGTAGGGACCGAGGGTATTGATTCTAGTTAAACTGTTCTACCGTAAAATACTCAACTTCGCACGCAGGTCGTCGGACTACCAAAGCAGGGGAGCCATCCTCTCTGCAGAGGATCGAAATTGCGATGGCGCGTCTTCAGATCGTCCTCAATGATGTTTCCCAAACCGTCGCCAATAGCCCATTATGCAGCTCTTAGTTTGACGTAAATTAAATACCTAATTAACTATCAATTTTTTAGTTAAATAACAGTTCAGACGGGACTACTAAAAATGTTCAATACAATCGAGTGTTCATTATATGGGGGTTCATTACATCGGGGTTTGACTGTTCATAATTACAAGAGTCAAAATTGGAACAAACCAATTTTGTCACAAAGATAGATTCACTACTAAAAAAGAAAAAATATTGAACTAAGTGAGTGTCACTGATAAGATGTTTCGAGAAAACAACTATATTTTGTTATCCCCTCGAGAAAATGAGCAATGCATGATGATTTCATTACAAAACTATGCGTAAACAAATCGGGAAAGATAGACATCAAACTCCAGTTAAACTTTTGTCAGATATTGAGTAGGTATTTCTAAGTCTAGTTAGAAGTATTTAATTTGTTGTTTTTTTTTAGCCAGCTGAAAGTATCTATTTTGTCAGACATTGGGCATTTTAAGTGTCCAAAAACACCAAAGTGAACCTAAATTATTCGAAACTTTTTCATCCGAATATCTCTGTTCATTTATTTTAAAATTTTTAGTTTTACTCGCATACGGAGTTTTTATAATAGAATAAAATAATTATTTTATTCATACTTGCATAGAAAAGAGTAATATTTGAACAATTTTTTACACAAAAGCAGAGATGGCTCTCAACGAGGAAGTTCTTGTAATGGCTGATTGATTTGAAAACTATTCCCGTACAGTTCTTAGAGCATGGGCAACGGAGGATCCCAACGGGGCTGTAAATTGTATGTAAACTGACTATTAAAGTTAACCTGGGGCATTTCCATTCATTGATTTCTTAGCTTAGATATACATTTTGATTTAGATATCTGTTTTATTAATGTACTCTCAGATTAAATATCGGTAACTTCAATTTTGCTACTTAATAATCTTAATAACGTATCGTTACATATCTTAACAATCTTAATAACGTATTGAATGTTTCCATTCAATTTAAATTATAAAACAGCTCAATTAGGTTTAACAAGAATTATATGCACGATAATTTGGTTTAACTTTGTACATCATTAGGGTTGCCGAAACTTTAAACAAGATTAAGGTTAATAAGTTCTAAAAAATTCTAAATTGAATTATGAAGTTGATATTCCAAGACTGCTAATTTTATCTTAGAATATTAATGCTATTTCTGATAAGCCCTATCGAGTCATAAAAACTTAACGGAACTCAGGTCTATGGTCAGGTCAGGTCTATAACTTAAGTCTATGTGTACTTAACTGAGTAAGTTGATGTTATTCATCTGTTTCAGAAGAGATTAATATTAGTAAGCAACTTGATAAATATGGAGACTGGCTTTGTCTTCTAACATATAGTCCTCGGAATAAAATTTCTGTTAAGACTTTGAATAATTAATTCGAACAAATATGTGAGGGAAACTGCCAAAAAACTTCATGTGCATCATTTTAACACCTAGGGAAGGCTATATATTATTAGAAAAAAATTATAAATGTAATTATTTTTCGGCATTCACATATCATCACATATCACATAATCATGTGTTTTTGCAGTGTTCAAAGTATTTTTTAGGAAAGCTTGAAATAAGAACTTTAATTGATCTCAAAATGCCTCTCTCTCTCTCTTTATATATATATATATATATATATCTTATAACCATCGTTGAACAGTCCACCCGATTTTTTGGGCTTGCGACTACTAATTTTCAACTCCGTAGCCTTGTAATTTTGAACCCAATCCAGAAGACGAGGGAACTCCTGGATCGAGTATTGGGAGAAATTTGCCTTCGTGGAGGACTTTCTGATGGAACTAACCAGCATTTGCGTTACGTAGAGGAGAAAAACGACGAAAACCTCCCACGGTTAGCCTGACATCAAGGAAACTCTAACCCGTGATCCGTTTACTATTGAGGATATTTTATGTCAGCATTGAGATCGGTGCAAGCCGGATGCGGAATTCGTATCCGGCTTGCATCATATTTTCTAGCTTGCATCACTGGGATTCGAACCCGGTTCACCTCATTGGTTAGCGAAATATAGAAATTTTTATATTAAAAAGAAAGGCGATGGGTTTCACCTCGTACGCTATCACAAATCTAGACCATAATGCATCACTGAGTTTGCTAAGAGCAAAACATTTTGTAGTGGCGCTTTTGAGAAATTATTTATTATTCTTTTGAGAAAAATATGCTTATTGATAGTTTTTCAAATTTATTCACGTATCTTCTTAAAATGTAATATTGGTTATCTATGTATAAATTTAGAGTTTGGAATTAATTTTAAAATACTTTTCTGTTTATATAACTTGATTGTTCAAACAAAAATGTTACATCATGTTTCCGGCATATGCGAAAAACAGGAAATTAACCCTTTGAGACAGAATTTTTATTTAACATAATTTTCATAACTTTTTCTCTCTTTTCTTAATGAGTTAGGACATTTCTAAAAAAAAAGGACAAATAAGAAATTTTTTATTAAATTATACATTTAAATTAAAAAAAAAAAGTTTTTGTTATAAGCATTTTTACTTTCCCGATTCTTTAATCATCGTAATAAAGGTCGTACCTATTTATTTATTAATTTTTTTGGCTTATTTTTGACTTATACTGTGGTAATTTACTTTTAACATTGAATTGAAGTAAAAGATTTAACTTCCAATAAAACAAAGATTTAAAATATTTTTTGATTCTTATCGCAACTCAATAAGATCGAAAAATTATCGTAATAGTGTTCACTCCTCATACAAAAAAAAAAAAAAAAGAAAAAAAAAGAAAAGAAATCCTCTTTGTTTTGATACAGTGTATTATTTCCCCGTGTTTAATATCCGAGAATCAACAAATGCTTTTAAAAAAGTTCCCGTCATCGAATCGTGCAACCAAATATTCCAATGAATTTGGCGACGGAAAAAGAAGCCAAGAGAAACCGAAAGTAGGGTGAGTGACCTCTTCTTGCGACGTCATCTGTAAAGAAACCGAAACTAGATGGATTACTTCCTTCTCCGATGCCTCAAGGACTTTTGGGTTACCTTGACGACTTCATCTTACAAAACTAATATATAGCATTAAAAAAAATATAGAAATAATCTGCATATTTTTTTTTTCTTGCATCATAACAATACAAAAAAAAATAAAAAGAAATAGCGAAATTGTGCTAATTGCAAAAAAATAAAAATAATTATTTGTGATGAAACATTTTATATGGATCATAACTTATTGTTTTTCAACTTTATCTTTTTTCAAATTTAAATATTTCTTTCGAATCCCGAATAAATGATTCCGCTCGCTCAAAACATTAAAGGTCGATGACCTTTTTCTGCTCGATTGCAAAGTTATCGGAGTGAAAAGGGCTTCAGAAGGAAATCACGTTATCAAAGCGCCAAGTGGTTTTTAAATAAATTCCGCCAACTTTAAAAGTATTTTTCGGACAATTTTTTAGAGGTAGTAAAATGTATAATTTAATCTTTTATTTTTTTTGGGCTGTAATTTTTTTTCTCAGATAATCTGTGTAATATGAACTGCGTAATACGACGGTAATAAAATGTATGCTTATGTATGCAGTGTGTAAGTGTTTTGTGAACATTTTTTCTTAATGATAATAAATGTTGCCTTAATTGAATGCAGGCGGGTAGCCAAAGAGGTGATGTGGGGGTCATGAAATAAATAAATCTCAGAAATTTTAGCTAATAATTTTAAATAAAATAAAATATCTGTATTTTTTTCATAGGTATGTTTCAAAAGTTAGTAGAAATATTTGAGTTTATATGTGGGTGAAATTTGCACTTTCCCATACATAAATTAGGAATTTATTTTTTACTATAATTTTTTGATGTAAGATATGATGTAAAATATTGGTTTCACGTGGGAAATTTTGGCACTTTATGGCATGGCCTGAGTAGGAAATGGTTTTAAAAGAAAGTTGATTTTTACTGCAATAATCGTATCGGTGAAGTGAACTATCGGCAACATGAATTACTGGTAAAATAATCATGCTAGCGTCTAAGCACTGTGCACACGTATAAATGTAAGTGTGTACAATGCGGCAAAAATAAAAAGATATCACTCTAACCAAATTTCGATTTAACTGTCGGATTTTTTTGAACTAAATGATTCAAAAGGATGAACTCAAATATGCTAATCAATTAGTTCTAACTATTAATAAAGTTACGAAATCGGCGCAAAAACATCTTTTCGCTGAATAAATATGCCCCAAAAGTTTGGACCCCTAAATGATATTTCACTTTTGGCGTATTTTGCTATATCCCCACAGCATTTGAAGTGAATCGTAAAAAGTTTTGCACAAATTAGTTTATCCAAAGATAATTTAATGTTAAAAATATTTTTTTAAATTTTTTCTTTAATTGATTTATTATTTTTTATTATTTTATTTCATAAGGGTCGTAAACAGTTAGAATTATAAGTTTCACACCATTTTAAACTGCACAATTTTAATTGACAAAATAAAAAATTTACGCGCAATCAGTTGAAGAGTTTCTGAATTACAAAATTGGCAAAAAGTTGTATTTTTAAATTTTCTCAAGAACTATTCGACTGATTTCTTTCAAATTTTGAAATATGTCATTTGAAAAAATATAGTTCAAAACGTAGCAAAACAACATCACACCTTACAGTTAAACATTGTTTGCGAACTTTATTATATTAAATAATTAAAATTAATAAATAGTTACTACAATCTATTTTTTACATAGAATCATATTTGTATAAATGAATCTTATAATTGCATTTTCGTTTAAAAACTTTACGAATTATACGAAAAACTGGAAATTAACTATTTAAAGAAGAGACAGAATTTTTATTTAGCATATTTTTCATTATTTTTTATTAATTTAGATCAAAATAAATGAAAAATATTATATTTAGCGTTATAATAATTTATGTTTATGAAATACAACATGAAACATTAGTGTCTTTTTCTACTTTAGAGATAGAATCTTTTAAACAATAATTTTTCCATATTGCACCTATATGCATGTATCTAAGAGAAACAGTTATTCATCGTTTAAATTTCTTTCATTTACAGAATCATTTATCATGATAAATATTTGAATATGAATGAAAATGATTTTTTTTCAAACTTTTTTGGATTTTATATTTTAGTACAAATAAAATTCCGATAATCTGACAGATTTTTTAAAGTAACTATTAGACTATTTTTCCTAATTAAATACCAAAATATATTTTTGATTGTAATTGTTGTCACAGGGTTATCACTCTTGATATTTCTTCAAAATATGCTATTTAAGAGAAAATACGTTCTTATTTTAATTAGTAGCTTCATTAGTATATTTTCCCCTTTGAACCATAAAGTTTGGCGTTCATAAATACAACATTTTTCAAATGTTGTAGAAGACTGCAATGAGTAAAGTTTTTGTATTATTAAATAGTAATTTAAGTATATCTAAGCAAATTTGTTTTAAAAATATAAATACCAATTTGTCTTAAAAATATTGAAAGATGAAGTATGCATATTATAGACATTAGAATTAAAAATAACGCTTACAATTTTATATGCTTTGCTTTCTTCAATAAAATTAATGCAAGATTTTATTTTTTTAAATTTCAAAACACATCTTTATTTTTTGCTAAATATTTGTTTTAAAAATGTTTTCGTAAATTTCTTATAGAAAATCGGAAGCTCGAAAGATTGAAATCTTTTGTTAAAATTTTTATATTTCGAAATTTTGAAAACTCTGTGAGGTAACTTTGGAATTTTTTTTATTAAATTTCATTTGAGATTATCTAACTTAGTCCAATTATTTCGAATTTTTGAAATGTTTCATTTTTTTCCGATGAATTTTTGTATGAAATGCAGATATTCAATGACCTCAGTTAGTGCTCTATTACGGAAATTTTTAGTCATTGGTTTAAAATATTTATCTTAAAACATTTTCTTACTACTATGATGTATGAATAATTCAAATATTTATTCAAAATACTCAAATGTTATTAAAATTATTTTAAATACTTCAATCATTTAACTTCTATTAAGAATATTTTATAAGATGTTGTATTGTATTTTATACAAATGTAATAGAGTACCTAGTGAAATATTTTTCCCCACCCGTTTAAGATACCCGGTAAATATTTTATTTGTTATTTGGCTGGTTATGGGTACCCTGTAATACATGGATTTATTAAAGGTCAAGAATTGAAATATTTATACATTACAATATAACAAATCGGAGCCGATAGAGCGTTCACCTCCCAATGATGTGTCGAATTCCAGCGGTGTCTGTTCCCTGCTCACACTGTTCTGTCTAAAGATTTCCTGAGTGGTAGACGGGTTATATTGCTCTTGCCATCGAGCTCTAACAATGAGACATTTTCGTGATTTTTCCTCTCAATGTAACGTAAATGCGAGTTAGTTCCATTAAAATGTCCTTCATGAATACTACTCTGTCCCAATGCCTGGAATTTCCTCGTCTTCCGCGTTATGTTCAAAACTTAAAGGCTAAGAAATTGAACATCGATAGTCGCGTGCACAGAATAAATAAATAAATGTGAATAAATAAAAATTTAAAATTGTATAAATATTTTAAGCATCGTCGTGTAATCGTATAAATATATTATTATATTTATATTTTGTATTCTATCGAACGAATATTTAACCATATATATTGATAGGAAATTTATAGTACACCTATGTAAATAAATTTTTTATTTTTAGATTTAGTTCAAATAATTTTTAAACAAAAGTTCGGATTGAATGAAGATTAATTTACTGAAAACTTGGCTATGGAGAGGAGCTATCTGCTAGAGTTAGACTTCATTATTTTTGTCAATTGATTTACTTAAATTTTCAATTGTATTTACTAGCGCAGCTTCTGTTAAACGCAAGATATTTTAAAAAATATTTTAACGAAATGACGGCTTATTAAAAGAATTTAATTATCAGGGTTTAATTTGTAATCACCCGATAGTTCTAAACGTAATTCATGTGCAATGAGATTTATCTCAGTGCAATCTCTTAAGCATTTTGATATTCGGTGAGAACTATTACTAATGTTAAACAGCCTTTAATGTTAAGATCCTTACATTCTACATAGTTATTTTAAAGCTCCAGAAGAATAACAAAATGGATTTGATTTTATGAAAAACTTTATGAATTTTTATTTGCGTGACACGGAGGGAAAAAAAAACCTCGAAAAATATCCCTTGGCTTATGTGACTGTTGTTGGAATTTCTTGAGGTATAATGAGTAGGAAACATGCTTCCTAGAAAACATATAGTTTAAAGTTACAGATGGTAAATTTTACTCATACCTTTTCAATATTAAACCTAAATCAACTTATACTGAAAATGTTTACAAGTGAGGTTTTGTTGAGTTATGTAAAAATAAAAAGGTTTTTAAAATGAAAATTACCTTAAAAATTTAATTATCAATTTTTGTAAGACAATCGTTTCCGTTTTAAACATTTGCTTTTATTTACTAGAAAATTAATCTTCAGTGATGTTCAAATTGGTAATAGTATTAGGATAATAGTAATAGGATATTAGTAATAGGATAATAGTAATTAGTAAGTTATTAGTAACGTGCAACTGTTGTCAATTATACTTCGATGAAATACTAAGCCGTAAATAATAAAAATGATTACTGCATTTAATCATTTGCAAATTCAGTATGAAAGTAATAAATATGTTTCGCATTTTTCTACACTTATGTCAATTATTGCGATTTTATTAACTTATTAACAAAATATCTTCCTTATTTCTAACTTTGTATTTGTTTAACTATTATATTAATTTAATTAAAATAGTTTTCTTATATTTCTGAATTTTCTTCCCCTAAGCGGACACCGCTCTTTAGCGAACATATTCCTCTGCCTTCAATTTCACCAAGGTTTTCCTTCATTGCAATTCTGTACAAAAGTCAAATAAGTTATGCCTAAACAATTATTTCAGCTTTTATTATCAAGAAACTGATTGAAAAAATAAATTCTTAAATCTACTTTTAAGAGCAATTTTAAAATTGCTCATAAAAGTAGATTTAAAAATAAGTAGATTTAAGTTTACTGTAAATTATGAATACGAGTTTTCGAACATAAAAAGAGGATTACCCGGCACATGATACCATGTTAATTTGGCCGGTTCCTTGAACTCGGTACCGGGTCTTTAGACTAAAAATTGGGTCCGGGCAACCGGTGCCGGGTAGTAAATTTTTTTAATCGGGTCTGGGTAATTAGAGGAAAATGTGGCCGGGTACCCGGGGGATGTCTCTAGGTTTAAATAAAGTTTGAAATCACAGTAATTTTGAAAGTTTTAATTCCATTTTTCAAAACGAATGAATGAATAAATAAATAATTTTACTTTAACAATTCCTACTTCATTGCTATGTGATTTAGACAGTATGTATTCACGTAAAAGCTTATCTCCACGCTAAAAATGGTTTAGTTAAACACTATTTAAAACTTCTGAATGTAGGTGTTTCCAAGAATGTTCTTTCACACGACTTTGTGTTAAGTAGCCATTTTTGCTATTCAGTAACACTGAAAAATATAAATACAGTAAGGTATGATAGGTAAAGATACTTTTATGATACAATTTAATTTAGAATGCATAAATTGAATTTACGATGCATGATTTCTTAAAATAAAATCATTTTGTTATTGAAATTTGCATTAAACACAGAGAGGAAAATAATTTGAATTCGAACAATTCTTAACAAAACCGATGCTGATAGAATACTATAAAATTATTCAGTAGAGTTGACACATTTATGTAACACATAATTACACAACTAAAAACATTATGCCTTTTTATAATAGTTCCCTTTTCTAGAACGTTTTGCATCGTGCGAGGCGAAACTTTCTCTGTTCTATTGCGATAAAAAAATATCGATCATCTGCCAGTTTCCAAACGTAAGCTAAAATTGGGGTAAATAAATCACGGATGGAGTAAATGCATCTGAGCTGGGTGGAAGCTTTATCAATTATTGGTGTTAAGATTTAACTACACTCTTTAAAGTGTGTGTGAACGCTCGATTATGTATTAACTTAAAATAAAATATTCATTCGTGCAATTTTTGGAGTTTGTCAACACCAAATTCGGATAGGTATTACAGAACAGTATAATCTAAATTGAAGATCTGCTGTCTTAAGTCCTTAAAATACTGATAAATAGAATGCAGAGTTGTGAAATGATGGGATCGATAATTTGAATGTTCGATTCCAGAATTTTCTAAGTACTCGACAAATAGAATGTTACATTTTTCATCAAATCCTGGGAACAAATTAATGCTACTATTAAGTAAATGTTACTTTTATGTCTGTTTAGAATTAGAGATTTTATTTCACTTAAAATGATAAGATATAGGGCAAAATTAAGCCACTTATGTGGCTAATTTTCAAAATTTTTAATAAAATTGTTGGTAGACACGGATGACTAATGTAAGTCTTTTTAAGCATTTATTAAAATATATTACGCGCTTCATTTCTAAATTTAGAAAAAAATTTAAGCGTGAAATAAAGTAATTTTCAGTATATTATAAAATATTCCATTTTTTATTTGAAATAGTACTACAACTCATAAAATGCAAATGAGGTGCATTTTTGACGAAAAAAGGGGTGATTGGGTGGCGACTAGAAGGCTTATCCTCAGTGGTAGACGGATCATGGGTCCCTTTGCCGTCAGGCTAACCGTGGGAGGTTCTTGTGGCCTTCCTCTCCATGTAGCGCAAATGTGGGATAGTTCCATCAAAAAAGTCCTCCACGAAGGCAAATTTTTCCCAATGCTTGATCCAGAAGTTGTCTTCTAGATTGGGTTTGAAATTATAAGGTTATGGAGTTGAACATTGGTAGTCGTAAACTCAAATTTGGGTCGGCTCATCAACGCCGGTAATAAAATGAAATAAAGTCTATCTTGTTATATAGTTAAATTTTTGGATGGCTAAATATTTGAAAATATTTTATGAATGATCATAATATGATTTTTATGAAGAGAAAGATAAACTTAAAATGCTCTTTGCAATAATAATAAGTTATGAATATTTCGATGATTAATTTCTTTATCCTAGAATAATTTCCTTTAAATAAAAATGAATTGCATTTTTAGAAATCCGTACCATGTTTTCTTTATTTTATAAAATAAGTTTTTTTATTTCCTTCTATGATAACACCTGTTTGCATGTCACTTTGAAAATTCTAGTTTAATTAAGACAATAGCAATTTAAATTTATTTTATCGACATGATTTTAGATATGCAGTCTGAGTAAAAGCTTAGTGAAAAAATTTTGATGAAAATGAATTTAAATTACATTGTATTAATAATTCTTAAAGTTCATTGTTAAGAAATAAGAAACAAGATTTTAAGACATAAGAAACAAGATTTGTAATTTTGTAATTATCAGAAAAAAGTGGAATGTACAATATTCTGAGTAACAACATAAAAAACATAAAAAAAATAGCAAGTAAAAATTGATATAAAAAATTTAGAAGCTTGAGCCATTTTTCAGAATTACTTCAAATATTCTAGTTTTTATGAATGGTACTAAAATATTTGAACTGAATATTATTAGGTTTTATATGATTTGACTTGGATAATTGATTTCAACTCAATTGATGATGTGGAATGCCTCCTATTTGCATAAATTCTCTGTCACCTCAAAATTTCTCCATTCTGTTTAGATCTGCAGACCATTAGCAGTTTCAACATTGGTGACCAAAAATAACAATTTTTGTAATGTTACTTGAATGATTAACTGCGTTGTTTCGCTTCTGCAAGAAATTCTGTATTTGGTAAAAGATGACTTGCTAGGACACTCATGACTTCATTTTGCCTTAAATGACCAGATTTGAACCCACACCATTGTAAGTAAAACATCCCAGATGATGGCAGAGCCACCACTCAAAAAGTGCTTGGAGAATGTTTCTTGTTTACTTATATCATGCAAATGTACTTCCAACCATCTTGTCCAACTAAATTCCGTTTTTTCTTCGTCCAACAAAAATTACTTGTATGCATTGATTATTCCAGGTTCAGACTTAAATTTAAACGCTATACATTTTGAAACTCTACAACAACCAACCTTTAGCCAATTTTGCTGTATAAATGAATCTTCCAAACCTTTTAATTGCGTTAATCATTTTTTTCTCTTTTGAAAAACATTCAAACGTGTCTCTTGAATAAATTTCCTGGTTGAGTATTTCCCAGCAGATGCAAACTCTTTCATCACGCGAGAGCATAGCTTTTCCTCCTGTATTCTCATTACCATAATTGTCTCTTTCATGATCAGTTAATTTCTTTGCCATCATTACAAAAAGCACTAAAAATCGAAGAAATGTTCGGTAAATTTATAGAAGTGTCTTTATAATCTTCATAGTTAAGCTAGTATATGTATATTTTAAACATTACAGGCGGCCTTAAACTTTTTACTTCCACTCAAATGTTAACTTTGTATTTACCACATTTTTCTGATAATTTCAAATCTTGTTTGTTCCGTTATTTCCTAACAATGCACTTTAAGAATTAATAACGAAATAAAAAAACATAATTGTATTTTTCAATTTTTTAAAAATACTTTTACTGGTCTAACTGTTTTTAATTAGACTGTATATTTTTAAGAAGTTATGATTCGTTTGGAAAATTTATTTATCTCGCAGGGGAGTTTTTAAATCTGGACAAAGCTCGAAATGCGTGTTTACGAAAATAGACACAGCTCAAAATGCGTGTTTACGAAAATGGACACCACAAAATGTACACCTTTTCAGTTTTCAACCCAAATTTAACAACTAAACGAGGAATAATGTGTTTACTTTTTCTTATTCATATGCATTCCTATACAATATCATCTTATACAAAGTATAATCATTACAAGGCAAAGACTACGGAGTCGAGATGTCTATTTATTACAGATGAAACTTTTCAGGCGATGTATTTGTAATCAGAACTTTAAACGATAGAGTGAGTTTTAAAACTCTAAATCCCTACAACATAAATTTTGACACTGGCATAACTACAACATAACTATTGACATTTTAAGTCCTTAAAAAAGATTAATTTAATAAAATGTGAGGATAACAAAATGGATGAGTTTATTTGGATTCATTTATTTAATCTTTGAAATAAGAATCATAAAATAAGTTTGAAAAACGGAATCAAATGCTAAGTCCATTTTTTTTAAACAGGCGTTTTCAGTTACGCCCATTTTCGTAATCACGCATTCGTATCAAATGATATGTCCATTTCTATATATATAAACTATGTTCACTTTCGTAGACTCGCATTTCGAGTTAGATTTCGTTTCGTAACCACGCATTTTCATTTTCAGCTCTATTTTCGTAAACACGCATTTCGAGTAGTTTCCAGATTTAAAAACTGACCTACGATCTGCATCTAAGTTATTAAGTTATAAATTCTATCTTAAAATAGAATACGGCCAGAGTCAATTTTATTACTAAGTGACAGGCGAAATAAAATGTTTGAATAGCGATGGAATTTTTTCACATTGAAACTTAAAAAATATATAAAATAATGACACATGATATAATGACTAATGTGAAATCAAAACATCGCATATATATATANTTAGACTATATATTGCCATATTGCCATATTACCGGCCGCATACTAACTTTGAAGCAGAAAGTTAACAAGTTTTGTTGAATGTCTATCGAGAAAAGCATGAAAACTAAAAAAAGGGAAGTCCTTAAAATTGCCCTTAAATAAATAAAATATAATAAAATACTTTTAAAATTAAAGTTCCTTATTATTAAACGAAAATTTCAAAGCAAAAATATTATTTCCTAACTTTAATTAAAACACGTGTGCATAATTAGTGAAATTGAAAAAATAAAATTTCTATTTAAGTCTACGCTAAAATAAGCTAAGGAAAATAAACAAAAGAAAATGAAAAATTATCGATACCTTCGCTGAATTTATATTGTTATGGTCAGCGTAATTAATCGGTAAATAATAAAAATCACTGTTAATTTTTAATAATAATCAAGTAAATGGGTTAAAGGGAATAATCTATCAGAATTTTTCACACATCATGGTTATTATTAACAACTGATGATTAGTTCATTTAGCTAGAGATTTCCCATACGCATGCGTTAAGGTAATTTCCCGTTTAAGCATATTATCTTAATATTATGAATCCATCTGAATAACATTAATGTTAAATTTTATATCATGTAGAGTTTTACTGTAATATATTTTAAAGTAAATGCATTTATAGAAATCCATGAGCTGTTTCGAATTTTATACCATTTATTAAGTGAATTGTGGAAAGATATTAAAACCTATGAAATCAAGTATTTCAAAAATTACCGTTCATAAATAAATATGATGATGTAAAAAAAATTAATTTCAACTTTTAAAGTTATTATTTGAAATTAAAACATAAGTTAATATCCGTATTTCATGCAATCATTTATTTTTTTAACTACAGCAGATTTTCTATCATAACTCATATATGTATATGAAAATTAATCTAGAGTTGAAGTCTCAACAAATTATCAAATTATGCCAAATTAATCACATTTAATACTACTAATACTAATATTAATTATATATACAGTACCTGTCCAAATTATTAGACGCACTAAAAGATTCTATGTAAAATCTCAATTATCAGGTGACACTATACAGCTTTATTGTTTTTACTCGACTGAAAGCGGTTTGCACTTGTTTACGTTAGTGTATCATTTGGTTAAATTAGACGATAGATTATATAAATATAGAATATTTATTATATTAGGTATTATTGTAGTATATTATAATAATTAAACTAAATTATTAGGCTCACTGTGGTTTGTTAATAATTACATGTTTTGCGCGAATTTGTATGCAATACTTTTATATTTAAACATAAGTGTAATGGGTTTTTATTTAGAAGAATTTTTATATACTTCCTATTTGCATTTATTTTTAACGTATTGCATTACAATGTTAACCAATTGATGCACGAACGTAAACAAGTGCAAACCGGTTTCATCCGCGTAAAAACAATAAATATGTATAACGTATAGTATCATCTGATAAGTAAGATTTTACATGGAATCTTATAGTGCGTCTAATAATTTGGCACCAGGGACTTATATATATGGGTCATATATATATATATATATATAGGTCATTCTCACGAAAACTGTCATTTTTCAGTTCATAAAATCCCAAAAAAGTAAAGTGAATAAAAAGCTCTGAAACTTTTTATATTAATAGAAATATGTAATGGCATTATAAAGAAAGTATATATCCTATAAATTATACTTAATATTTAAATTAATTAATTTTTTAAATAATTAATTTATAATTAATTTATAATAATTAATAATTAATTAATTAATTTAATAAATAAATTAATTAATTTAATAAATTAATTTATTAATTTTTTAATTTATTTTTCAAATTAATTAATAAGTAAATTAATTATTTTCACTATTTAAAAAGTGAGGGAATGACACTAATAGTGAGGGAATGATATTTTATTTTAATACATGTTTTTATCTAA
>NC_092215.1:57215545-57249852 GCF_043381705.1 Parasteatoda tepidariorum | reverse complement strand
GCACTGGGTTGCTATATAAATATATATATATATATATATATATATATATATATATAGTGAAAAAATTGACTTGTAAAAGAATACGAGTGAAGGAATGTCGTAAATATATAAATACAATTGTCATCAAAAAGTTTAATTAATCTAAGTAAGAAACAATCATTAAATGTAATATTTTTTGAACTATAAATTCTTAAAATAGTAATTTTTAGAATGAGTTCTTAAGAAGAGAGGAAAACTTTTCATACTAAATAGTTTTGAGTTCTAAGAATAGATCAACTCTATTTTATAAAAACAATGATGTTGACTTTGATCTTTTCGCCATTTAATGGGAGAATATTTTAGGATTTTATTGTTCCAACGGTTTTGACCTACATAATCGTTATTTGCAAAAATATTATTGGGTGTTTGTTAAAAGATTAAGAGTAGAAAAATTATAGTCTGCCTGTTGTGTCTGAGAAAGTGATGCTTTTTAAGTTAATACAAGTTTTGACCTACATAATAGTTATTTGCGAAATTATTCAATATTTGGTAGATGATTAAGAGTAGAAAAGTTAATTTGACTATTGTATTCGTAAAAGTCATTCCTTTATTGTCATTTATATAAAAAAAAATCTGACATTTGAAATTAATTCTAGCCAAAATATTGATTGTCGTAGAAAATGCTGAATTAATTACATTTAGACACGCGTTTATTAAAAGATGCTTTTAAGTTAAGCTCACTTTAATAAAATGTTTTGTAAAAGGGATTATCGATTGTAAAGGAATCTGGAAGATCTTTTGGGTCATGATGATTTCCCCCATATTTAAATATTTGAATAACATGTTTTGTATAAAGAGAAATTAGTTCGTATTGTCTCTTTCCTTCTATCTTAATCTATCGGACTTAATTTTTGTTTCATCAAAAAATAGAAACAATTATTATCTTTAATAGATATGAATTGATTCAGTTGTATATAGTATGTATATCGCTCCTCTAACTTTCTTTTTATTTCATCAAAAAAAAGCAATTAAAAAAAACAATTATCTTTGAAAAAAATTTAATTGATATAGTATGAGGATATAGTATGAATTTAGTACGAGTATGAATATAGTATGAGAGCTTAAGGACAATTCGTTTATATTGTCTTTTTACTTCTTATCTCTACACTAACTTTTTATTTCAAGAAAAAAAAAGTTAAAGAAAAGCAATCATTATCTTTGAAAAAATGTGACTTGATTAAGTTGTATATAGTACTTAAGAGCAGTTTGTCCGTATTGTCTTTTTGCTTCTAGCTTAGCCCATCTCTTCTAGGACTTACTTTTTATTTTATCAAAATAATGGAAACAATTACTGTCTTACAGAAAATAATAATTGATTAAGTTGTATATAGTATGGCGGCTGAAGGGTTGTTTGTCTATATTGTATTTTTGCTTCTAGCTTAGTCCATCTCTTCTAGAACTTACTTTTTATTTCATTAAAAAGAAAATAGAAGCAATTATTATCTTTTAAAAAAAATGTGAATTGATATAGCATGAGAATATAGTATGAATTTAGTATGAGTATGAATATAGTATGAATTTAGTATGAGTATGAATATAGTATGAGGGTTTATGGACAATTTGTCTATATTGTCCTTTTGCTTCCTATCTCTCTCTCCTTTAACTTTCTTTTTATTTAATCGGAAAAATAAAGCAATTATCTTCTGTGAAAAAATATGAATTGATAAAGTATGAATGTAGTAAAGTATGAGTATGAATGTAGCATAAGGGTTTAAAAGTTTGTATATTATTTTTGCTTCATATCTCTCCTCTAACATTCTTTTTATTTCATCAAAAAGAAACCATCAATTAAACGTGAATTGATAATGTTGTATATAATATGGGGGTTTATGGGCAGTTTGTCTATATTGACTGCTTCTTTCTATAAAAGCGTAGTTTATTTTTATCGATAAAATGATATTTAATGGAGTTAATAGAACTTTTTTTTCCATACTGCCTTCAAAGGGCTGTATAGTTGGAGTCAAAGTTTTATTAGAAGAAGAAAAAAAGTTTTTGATCTTATGAGCGACAATTGTTTATAATTATGTGAACCAAAATATTACTCAAATGAAGATTATGATATATTTTTAAATTTAAATCTAACCAAAGCTTAATTTATCTCATTTGAACGTTTTTGAGGGGATGTTTGATTAAACTATTGTAAAGCTCTGTCGAATATTGAGAGTACTGAAAAATTGATATTTACAGGAAAATTAGGAAAAAGTTATCTTTTGATTCATAAATTCCAGAGCCAAGTTTGTTTAACCACGATAAAAAGTTTATTTAAAATATAAGCTAATGAATAACATTTGAAATATCGCTGGTTTCGTAATTGTCCTGATCTTTTACGATTTTCCTGATGAAAATTATTTTGCCCTGATTTTTAGTTTTTTTCCTGATATTCCTGATTTTACGTGTTAAGAACATTCCATTTTCTATGAATACAGTTGCGGATTTTGAAATAAACAATTTGAAGAATTTAAAGATTTGGACTTTTTAATTTAATTATTAATACTGGTAAAAATCGCAAAAATTGATAATTCTAACTTCGGGACAGTTCATTAATTATATATATGGCGTATAGCAGCAGAATTTAATGTTTCAAACACCTTGTGTATAGTTTCGATGTATTATTTTGTGGGAGACATTATTGAATTGTAATTATATTCGAATAGAAAATGTCTTAAAAAACGATCTCATTTCTTAGTTTGCACAACGCTTAAAACACGCCTTAGATTTTTTAAATGTATCGAGGTTTGAATGATGCTAACTTGGCGAAGTATCCTTTTGCCAAGGGTGCTAATCTCGTAACTAACGAGAAAGAAAACCGAACTGCTGCTTGCCGATCAATAAAATTTTTTTGCAGAGTTTTAAAATCTTGTATAAAATTTAATATTTTTATTAATCACTTTTAATTACATCGAAATAATAAAAAACAATGATGTTTTCCTTCGAAAAGAAAGCATAATTCTGCAGCTGAAAAGTATATTTCGCCAGAAAAGATTATTTTTTAATTTAAGATTCCCATCGGAAGCTCTAATATATGCGTTTAATAGGCTAAATTTAAAAGTTTAAATTATAAGATTAGAATAAAAAGTCTATTGTAGTACATACCAAGCTCTAAATAGTAAATTCCAAAATTCCTACATAATTCTGTGTTCTATAGGTATTTTTAATACAACAATTTATTAGTTGAATTAGAACTCCAACAAGAAATCGTCTGAAATTATTTTTTTTTTTTATAAGTGTCTTAAACATGATTTCTCAA
This sequence comes from Parasteatoda tepidariorum, assembly GCF_043381705.1. Classification (NCBI taxonomy): domain Eukaryota; kingdom Metazoa; phylum Arthropoda; class Arachnida; order Araneae; family Theridiidae; genus Parasteatoda; species Parasteatoda tepidariorum. The sequence continues at coordinate 57,246,566 of NC_092215.1, read as the reverse complement.
CTGCGTTTTTTTCGATCATTTGGCGATATACATTTACAGTATACTCTCGATATTTTAAAAACGTTGTTATGTCAAAAAAATATTTTTCCTAGGTGTTATATATCAACTTAATGTAAATTTAAAAACCTATGTCTAAGACTTTCTTCTCAAAATCTTGTTATGTCGAATTGTTTTAGAAATAGAAAATGAATATCTTCGGGAAAATCACAATGTAAGTTTATTTTAAACAGATTTTTTTCTACTTAATGCAGAATTATTTTTGTCTAACTTTTAAAAATAAAATTATTATTGTATTTAATTAACAGTCAGCTATCATCACTTCCATATTTATGATAGTTATTCCTATGTTTCATGACTGTACATTTTAGAGTAATATTTAAGATAGATATTTTTCTACTTTTTAGAACATAATTAGTTCAGAACTTGTTATCTCGAAAGCTCGCCATCTCGAAATTTTTTCAGCGTCCCTTCAACTCTTTGAGATATCGAGAGTAGACTATATAAATATATATACTATATATATATATATACTTACATCTTTTTCTGACATTGCTTGACGAATGAGCATTATNCTGATTAAACATATATACGGTTGAATGACAGGAGCTTTTTCACATTAAGATAGTGTGTTTTAAAACAAAATAGAAGGAAGGGTTATTTATTTTTTTTTAAATTTTAAATTTGGTTGGTTTTGCAACTCACTTAAGAGTTGGACGTTTTGCTACAAGCCAACATTTCAATTTCATTAATTTGTAAATATTGTGTAAATTGTATGGACAAAAATAAAAGCATAATTTAAGTGAACTGCATTTGATATTACATTTATGTTATGTTATGAGAAAAGTAGCATCAGAGAAAAAATTTTAGAAATCACAGGCCTCATTGCCTTAACCTAAATTTGAAAATTGACTTAACATGTAAAATCCAAAAAAAAGTAGTATTTTTTTTCATTCTTTGTAAAAACAAATATCAATGATTTTGTAAATGAAAGAAATTTCAGTGACTTTTTCTAAGATTTAAACAGATTTAAATAACTGTAAATATGAGGAAATTTTTTAAAAAAATTAATGTTTGCAAGTGAGCCGGAAGATTTTACTTTTAGCGCAGAAAAAGACGGTGTTTCATGCAGTATTTTATAACCATAAATTATTAAAATGCTAAATATAATATTTTTCACTTATTTTGACTTAAATTAATTTTAAATAATGAAAAAAAGTATGAAAAATATGTTTAATTGAAATTCGGCATCAAATTGTAAAAAATATATAAACTCAAGATTTAAGATTGAAAAATTTAAGATTAAATAATGTGTCTCAGAAATTGTAGAATTTTTATATAATTGTTTTATAAAAAAATCAGCTTCTTAGGGTGATTGAAATGGATGTAGCATAATATGATAATCTGCAACTAAAATATCAGTTGATAGTGAGTAAATAATATTATCATGAAATGTAACTCATGTAACCGAATGTAACTCATGTAAATTTTGATTTAAAAAAAGGAAACATGGTAAACAAATTACCAGGTAAGATCTGCAGCCTTTTTTTTTAAAATCTTTTCAATGACGTAGAATTTTTTAGGAGAAATTTTCTCCTCAAATTTCTTTGCAATCGAAAAATACACGAAGGACGAAACTCAATTGAAAACTTCGTGCATACAGTTACAGGTGAAGATAAGGGGTGTACTACAGTTACATATTAAGAAATAACAAAAATTTTGATCAAAAGCGACATTTGGTAAATATGGGATTGGCCTTGGGCCGGGATAGCCTGGTTGGTAGGGCACCGGGCCCGTGTCCAAGAGGTCGTGGGTTCGATCCCTGCTGACCGAAGACTCCCCGAGTAGTAAAGGGTGACTGGAGCGTGTTAAATCTGTCGAGTCACAAAGTCCTCTGTGTTCCCAAAACAAATAATACCTCTGGGGGTACTGATCCAGGAGTTTCCTTGTCTTCTGGATTGGTTCAAAATTACAAGGCTACGGAGTTGAACATTAATAGTCGTAAACCCAAAATTGGTTCGGCTGTTCAACGATGGTTATAAAATAAAAATATAAATAAAATATGGAATTGGCCAGCTTTGGAGCGAAATGTTATTTTCAGACGCATAATTAGCGGAAATTTGATCGGTTTTTTGTATTCAGTTGATCGAAAAGATTACTTGTAACTTCAAAAAACCTTTTTTGAAACTGAAGACACAATTATACCTTCTGAACTAACAGGCAACAAATTAACAATCATTCATGATAAAATTCTGATATCAAAATAATTACAATAAAATAATATTTTTTGTTGCAGCCTTGACTGAACTCCTAAATGTAGATATAGATGTACTGTTATTCTGAACTTTTATCATTGTTGCTAAGCAGAAGATTTTTAAACCTAAAGCAGGTACACTTTTTTAGCATTTCTTTTATTGATTATTTTCTAGTTTTCTTACTTTAAAACATGCCGGCCAGGTGGCCGAGCGGTTAGCGTGCCTGACTGCGAGGCCATAGGCTGCGGGTTCGAATCCCGCTCTGGGCATGGATGTTTCTCTCTCTCTTTGTGCTGTCCTCTGTTGTGTGTGTGTGTGAATGTGGCCCACCCTATAAATGGGTTTGTGGTAGTGTGGCGTGGGCAATGTTGCTCGCCTCCGTGACTTTGGTTCTCAGGTGCCCACTGGGTAACGCGAAATGAGCAACAATTCTGGCATAGTATAGGCAAAGATTCAAATTCAGTGCCAGCCATTGGGGAAAAAAAAACTTTAAAACATGACTCAAATCGTTGATAAATAGGCAAAAGTATAATGTATTTCCTATGTTTATAAGCTTTTTAAATTATTACTTCCCGTATTAAAAGGGTCCAAGGTACCTCCCGCAAAAATAGAGTTTTTGTGCCATGATCGTAAGGGGTCTTGGTATGAGCATGTTTACTTTAGTCGTAAAGAAAAGATCAGTAACATATTTTAGCAAATTACGAAGGAAAAACAAATGTTCTAAAATGGCGCCTTCAGGCAATATTGTTCTGTAAGTAGTTTCTCCCAACAGAGGATTTAATTATATATTTTCGCAGCCAACTTCACGCCACATAATCTTTATATATTTTGACAGCTTGTTTGAAAAAAAGTTCGATTGATTCCACTCTGTAGTTTTTGGTTGGTACCCTTTTAAATATGGAAAATAAAAAGCAGAATCTTCGGCATATTTTACTTTTTTACTCCGCAAAGGAAAAAAAAATACTGTTCGAGCAAGAAAAAAAATTATCCGATGTTTATAAAGAAGATGTATTGGGAATACGCCACTGTCAAAACTGGTTTGCAAAATTTTGATTCGTCAAAATTGTTATTCAGATGCACGAGTTGCACCACACCAGTTTAAGCTGACGAAGACACATTAAAAGCATTAATTGTTGCAAACCGGCGAATAACCGGCGAACTCGTGAGATTGCTGAGAGATAAAATTTATCGAACTCGACGGTTCATGATCATTTGAAAAGCTTAAAAATTTTAATCTTAAAGCTCGACATATGAGTTCCTCGCGTCCCTACGGGAAAAATTTGTGCCGTCACGTTTACGTCTGTGATTTGCTTCTCAGACGTCAAGAAAATAATCCATTTTTCACCACTGGGGGCGAGAAATGGGTTGTCTACAAAAATGTTCCGATCTCTACAAAATTTTTTAGATGTTAATATTTTTACTTTAAATAAGGAGGTTAAAAATCCCTTGGGTCTTCCTTTTTTTCCAGCAAAGAAAACAAAAAAAATATGTGCGTAAAATCATGCTATCATCAGAAAGATGGCAAAATGTATTAAATCGGAATAAACAATATATGATTTAATAAAATACTTATTCACTATAAAAAATTTACCTATCATTTTCATAAAAAAGCAAAATTATTTTTCGAAAAACCTAATACTTTCTTCATATGCAATTATACTGATACATCAGAAGTGCAATTACATGATTTTGAGCTGATCCACATTTTAACAGAACAGACAGTTGCGTAAAAATTGAAAATTTGAGAGTTTAAATTTTTCCTGCCTTGGGTTAAAGCAGAGAATCCCATTTTTTCCCCAATAGTCTTAAATTTATTTTTCTAAGATCAACTGCTTATGTTTTAATTGACGATGACATTGTTAATAACGATATTTGGTAGATAAAATATTTTTTCTACAAGAAGAAAAAAGAAAAAAAACTTGTTGTTAATTGATTCTGAATGTATTTTTCGACCTAATTAGAAGAATATTCAAATTTTAAGTATGAAACCTTTAATATATATTTTCTAAACTATACATAAAGCAGGTCTCAAATTAATTTTCAAGAGCTGAAAACAATTTTAATTTAGTGAACTAAAAGAGACTAAAAAAGAAGAAGAAAAAACCTCTTTGATTGCCTGAGAAGACTATTATTAGAAAAACGTTTTAGTTATATTTCAACATTCCAGCTTTGATCAATGGGTATTTGTCAAATTTCGATAGTGGTTCTCGGATTGAGAACAGGGATCTAAAAATATATATTAAGGATGGTTATTACTGAACACTCTGTATTAAACATGAGCTTTATTCTAAAATGCAAAGGAACACAATCATAATCACTTTCCTAAGAAGCCAATCCTTTCTTCAGTATCTGTTTTTTATATCTCTTAACTACAAAAAAGTCGATTACTCACAATTTTCTTGAATTAATGATAAATAACACTCATTGTAATTGGCTGCATCGCAATTGCTTTAAAAAAATTATTCTTTAATAGCCTCTATGAACTCATTTTTTTAGTAATCGAAAATCAGCCAGTCAGTAAATATTTGAATCAAATTCAATTAGACCTTCTCTACCGCGTAATCTTTTTCAAACCATCGAAAAAGAAAAAAGGTCAATATTCAAATGAAAAAAAAAAACAAGAAAATTTAAAGTAATGAAATAAGAAATTCAAATTTGAAATGGTAAAATGAAATAATATTAGATTTTAGATAATTTTTTTTTCACAATTTACTTCATTTGAATCGAACCGACAAAATAATGCCGACGCATTTCCACACGACAAAAATCTCAAATTTTAATCTCGACTTTAAATTTGAAATACACAGTTTTCGGTGCAGTAGATCTATGTAAGTAATTGCTGTTATTTACACTTGAAAAGAAAGGGCCCGACTTTGGAATGAGATTTGGTGTAAAAATAGTATACCTTTAGGATGTTCACCCCTGAAAATAATTGGCCGCTCCAGCCATCCACTTCTGATTAAAAAAATTTTTTTTGAAAATGTGATCAAAGATTAAATAATAGTTAAGGCGTTTTTCTGACTAATAGCGCAGTGGTATAGGCGGTAACTTCTTTCATTGCCACTCTAAACATCGAGGTTCAATACTCGCTGACGGTAGATTTCATCTTTTTAATTTAATTTTTTATATCTACCGCTTCTACAAACATTAATAATTTAAATATAAATAATTTTTTGTTAGTTTTTTTAGTTGCTAGATATACGTAATTGCAATGATTCAATCTTTCAATTATAAAGCTAGAAGGTGAGGTCACCGTTGGTTGGAAAAGTAGTATTTTTAAACTTTGATAACTCAGAAACTATTCGATCAATGGCGCTCAATTCTTTTTTAAATTTTACTAGTTAAAATTGCACTCTTTAAAATGGTGTAGAAATGTGTAGATTTAACAATTTAAAATCAGTTCAAATAAAACAATTAAAAATAGTAAATAATTATTAAAAATTATTTTCTACATCTTTGGGCAAACGAATTTTATAATTATGTTCAAAAAAATTTATTTCCCTTATTAAATTTATTTTACCTTAAAAAGTTGACGAGTTACAGTAAACTACGCTAAAAGTAAAATTAACGGCCGCTCTCCGGGGCTACCTCCCCTATTCTAAGGATCCATCGGTAAAATTTAAGTTTATTCAGACGTTTTTGAGTCCACTTAATTAGCATATTTAAAGTTAGTCCTTCAATCCATTAAGTCGTAATTCTCTCATTAGATCAAAAGTTATTCAGGGTGTTCTGTTTTTTTTTTCACGCACTGCACAGTAAAAAACTATTTATAAATACTGTTTTAATGGATAAGTAGAATATTATAAAACTTTTATTTACATTATTTTAGAACAAGAACTATTAGACAGTCAGATCTCGATTTAACGAACTCACTGACATCGAAAATTTTAGTCTTCAAATGATATTAGGGTTCAAAATGAAAAATAAAAATGGCATTTACCTATGGAGCAACATCAAAAAAGCAATTACGCTAAAATATCTTTAATCATTTTGTTGCATAATTTTTTTTAAAAATCAAAACAGGTTTTAAAAAAAAACTGCTTGTTTATTTCATATTCTAAATCTATTAAAGTTTAGAGTTAAAGTATGAAGAAAAAAAATTGCAATGGAGTTTTTACATTCAATATAAAATTAGATCATAAAAACCGGTAGCCAGGAAATTAAAATTGAAGAATAATCATATAAAAGCAGTGAATAAAAATATACAAAATATTTATGAAACATTTATTAGTAATAATGTTTAGTATGATGAACTTCGAAACAAGAGACACCGTGTGACAAGAGAGCACCGTGAGGGTGAAGGTGCGGCTTAGTTCAGTACCCCTAAATAGATGCCAGCACCCTTTATTCGTGTGGCCACTTCCATAATTTAAATATAGATCTGAAGGGGAAGGAAACTTTAACCAGATCCTACCCATGGTACTGCTCAGCGACCTACCAGGGGATATACGACTCCACAGATATTACTAGCACGTATATTCCATTTACTTGGTGGGTCTTCTTAAGGGTCGAATCCTGGCCAATCTGGATAGAAGTCCGATGTTCTAAACACTGGGCAGCTACGGTTCGCAAAACAGCATTGAATGCACCAGCTCATTTCATTCGTATCTATGGAAATTCCACTTTTTGAAAGTATTTTTCAGTTGTATTTTTAGAAATTTTGTTCCAAGGCTATCTTACAAAATATAGAGTATCCAAAAATTTATGTTTGTATAGTTTTTTTGTAGTTTTGTTCAAGGATGCTAAAATTTTTCGTAACTTCTTGTTTTCACAGAACGAATATTAATGAGGGAAAACACAATTTGTCAGGAAATGCGACTAAATTACTAACTGGAGGATTGATAAATAAACAAAAGAACATTTAATCCAAAGACGTCAAATGTATGAGATAATAATTCTGTTATAACTTCACTTAGAGCCCAACATTTTTTTGGTCCAATAATTTGTTTATTCGGAAATTTTTATATGTTAAATAATGACTTTTGCCTTGAGTTTAATCAGGGGGAAATTTGTGAAATTGCAAATTCGATAGACAGACGTTTGTTAAATTGGGGTAGGACAGTATTATTTTTATTGATTATTTAAAAACTATTACTGTAATTTAAATATCAATGAATATCTATAGTAAGAAAATTTTATTATCCATGAAGTAATAATATTTGTAAAAAGATTTTATTTATATTTAATTATTCAAGAAGAAGCGTAATTCAAGCGAGAAAAGTATGCGATTAAGTACGTAACAATTTAGGCTGCTGTGCCCACAAAAATACTTATATAAATTGTGTTTTCAGAATTTTCTCTCTCAAAATTGACTTATTATAATTGTTTTATGGGATGAACACCCTTAAGTCCTACCTTTTCTTGAAGTCATTATTTTTGAAGCTTTTGTTCTTTAATCGAAAATATTATGTGAATTGCAGTTTTATAGATCCATTTCTTTCTTGTAATGTTATGTTAAAATATTTTTGGTATTGATCTGTAAAAAGAAATTCCTTTATAATCTAAAATTAATTTCATTTCTTAGGGAATTGGTGGGGACTTTTTAAAATTTTACCTACTATAGTGAAAAAACTCTTTTGTTTATAAATTGTGTGTTTAATAAACCCAATGAAATGAATAAAACATAAGAGGCCCTCTCTAACCCACACTAACAATAACTGTTACGTAAACTTTTTATTAGTATTTATTTTATAACAGTAGTTGAACACCCAAATGTTGAGTTCAACTCATTTTGAACCCAATCCAGAAGGCATTCGAGTATCTTTTCGTGGAGAGGAAGAAAACCTCACTGAGCCATCGCTGCTTCACCTCATTAGAAGGCTCTGAGGTTCCCAAACTTTTTTTTCTCCTGGACCACTTTCAAAGTTTTACTATTTTCGGTAGACCCCCTGCTGCTACATTTCTACTAAAACTCCTAAAAAATATCACCCTAAATTGGGGGTGTTAAGAAGAAGAAAAAAGTAGCTCATTTTCTTGTATCCAATTTATTAAAATAATACTTCGTAATTACTAAATATAATAATTACTAAAATAATAATTGATTCACTCACAGTCACACTTTTATGTTCAAAGTCCCGGAAACAAATGAGTAACGTTTCGTTCTTGGCATTCGTATTCATACTAATGTAGAGTGCAAGCACAGCGCAAGTCGCATTTCATCCCTTTGCAGGTCTAAACAAGCATGCCGGACGAGCGGGCGGCACTTTGCAAGTCTCGACATGTGGTGTACACTTGTACTATTGTCAATTGATCGATTCCATTCTATGTTTGAACTGAGTCTCGAATATTTTTGAGTACCTACCTAGTGAATGATGCTACCTGCCTACGTTGATAGGTAAATCCAAGCCAAAATTTTTGTTCTTTATTATGAAAACCGGAAAACTTTTCGTGGATCTCCACTTACAACTTGCGAACCCCTGTTTTCTTTTCACGTCTACGTGGACTCCCGTATGGTCTCCTATGGACCCTAGGGAGTCCACCTGGACCACTTTGGGAACCTATCCCCTGAGTATTTATTTATTTTAAGTGATCACCAGATGACCGCTCATATATCATTGGTGGGAAAATAGCTTTCTATCCACATTTCAAAATTAATAAGGTTTTTAAATTACCTCCGCTTGCCGAAATGTATAGTGAACCAATAAAATGAATAATACCACCCTAAAGAACTTTTCTTTTCACCAACAAAAAAACGCTAATATGGTTATTAATTAGCACTAATAAATAAGTTACTAAAACACAAAAACGTACAGTGAGTAAGAAAATAAAATAATGAATGAACCACCTTAAATAACTTTTGATCTAATGATTGGATTATCACGTTCTGGGACTCAATGTTAATGGTTCGTGAGACTTACCAAAATATGTTAATTAATTAGTGTAAATGATATTTTACGTTACGAAATTGAACACAAAAACTGAATAAACGTCCTTTCTTCGATGAATTTGGGTTTCTGACCCCCGCATAATTTGGTCAGGAGTATCTTACCATATCTCGAGAACTTTTTAAGCGAATTTTAAAAAATTTAAGCATTCGCTTATACAAGAATAATTCCACGCAAAAAATAACATTTAGGAAATATTTATTTTAATGATAATTGAAAAATTTTTGAATTGTAAGGTATGCACTTTTTGCTTCATTTTAACAAGGTTATTACTAAGCAAAATTCCAAATTTGAACTGCCGAATAGTTCCCGTAAATGTAATTTTAAATAAGTCGTATTTTAAAAATGAACAAATGCTCAGGAGGGCAGACCCTTAGTGTTTATATCACTTTTTATATCAGCAATTTATTAGGCTAATTGTGCTAGGCTATTAGGCTAATTTCTGCACAGTACTATAAAACCCTTTTATCCAAAGAGAATTCCTTGCAAAAATAATTGTTAATAATTATTTTTTATTACTATATGAAATAAAATCTATATTTATTACTAAATAATTATAAATTTGAATGGTTCGTGTTTTATTTCTACGTTTCCATTTGTTTTGATACTTATAAAAGGTTAATATAAGCATACTTTTGGTGTTTCAAATATAGCATTCAATCAACTAATAATAATTCTTTTCACGAGCAAGCGAAATAGCTTTTGTTGTAGTTGTATACGTCACGACCGAGAGGTCAATGACTCCTTCTAGATGAAAGGAAAAATTCGACGTTTCCCTATTCTATATTTTGACAAATCAGAATGTTTCTTTATTAAATATTTTTGCGTGAAAAAAAAATGATGTTTAAATTACAGTTGAATGATAAAATTTTTTGTTATAGATGTGTCAGTTATCTATTTTAAAATATCTAATTTTGTTTTGTTGTCAGCACTTGTGATTTACTTCATCTGATTTAATTCAATTTGATTTAATGAAGAATTCTTTTTTTTTATTTGAATGCAGAGATTTACAGTTTTGTTCTATAAAATTCTAAATAATATTATTGACTGGTGGGATATTTTAAATATAATTCAGTTTGCTGTATAAGATTACAATCTATGAAATGAAAAGTTATTTTCAAGCTCATTTTGTAAACATAAATATGTTTAAAAAATTTATTTGAGTGAATTTCTCAACATTTTTCGAGCATGCTAAACATTTTGATATATTTAATATGTTTTTTTGCCGTTTTTAAAATATTATGTTAAAATGTTTTATTGTTGCAAAGATGTTCTTTTCCCCCCTCATTGTACACAATTGTAACTGGATGTTATATATCTGTAGGAATTTCTATAGCTGTAGGGATTTTTATATCTGTAGGAATTTTAATATCTGTAGAGTGTGTTGACGTTAAAATAAAAAATTAAAAAGTAATGAAACTTTATATTGGAAACGATCCTTAACGATGGAAAGTTATATTTTGATGATTCTTGTTGCATTTGCTTCATATAATTCTCGTTTTTTGTTAACTTTTCAAATAAATCTGTCATAAGGCTGGGGCAGTCGGGGTATATGCTGAGGGACACATAAATCAAGAAGCCTTGGGCCAGTCATATTAAATAAACAAAATAAATTTAAAATTTTTTTTTTAATGAAAACAAAGAAAAAAAAATTTTGCGTTCATTTTTAGTATTGAAAATTCGTAAACTTGGTTTTATATTTTAATCATATATATAGGTGTTCGCCAACCTTTTTATCTCCGCGAACAAATCAACGTTTGTTAATTTTACCGCGGCACCTTGAGGGGGGGGGAGGAGACGTTGATTGTTTATATTTAAGATTGTTTTCATTTTATAATTTTAATTTAATTGTATTTAAAAATGCCTTCAAAATAGAATACAATTACATGCGCCGTATTGGTGCAGTGACGTCACTCAGCTCCAAGTTCATGGAAAGTCGTACAAATCTGAGAGAAATACACCACAGTAAATAGAATGAAAATAATTTCCTTAAGCGGCCCGTACTATTTGATCCACGGACCGGTCCCAAGTTTTAGAGACGTATTTCTTGGCAGCTCTAGAGAAAAGAAAAATATTCAAAATAATAACTATAAAGGTATTTTTAGATGATTATATAAGAGAAATCGCGAAATTTTTTATTGCAGAACCTCGATACATCATTGATAAAAATTAAGCAATAATCATAAATTTAACAGTAAAATTTTAAAAACTGTAACAAAAGTGTTGAACTATTTATTTTCATGAATTCATTTCACATATTCTATTTTGATTACTTGAGAGAAATGGGTTTATAAGTTCTTTCTGTTCTTAGAAAACGGAAGCACAAAAAGGTTCTTCTTTCCACTTAGACTTGGCGCTAGACTACCACCTCGGTACTATTTGAAATTTATTATGCGTACTATTATTGGTAATATTTTCTCCAAGGTACTATTTATCGGTATCGGTACTTGGCGCTTGGCCCTTTTTAGGGCCCAGCCAAGTCTAGCGACGGCTCTGCTTTCAACTAAAACATTGATTTTTAATTTGAGCGCAACAATTCATTTAACTTCCTGAGAGATTCTGCCTACAATACACTGGGCAGCATTTGGTACAATTTTATCTCTAAAAGATAATATTTTATGACTTTTTCTGTTTGGACAATAGTTTCTTTATGAGATGAACAGGAAAACTAAGGAATTTTCCTGATGTCTTGTAATTGTGGGGGTAATTAGGAGAAATTGGGCCAAAAATGATATCAATGCTAAATATCATGTTTTCACTAAGATGGAAGTCTTAAATTCTTTATAAAATAAGTAGAAAATCTAAGCAGGTTTCATTTTGAAAAAAACATTCTTTTAGGTATTTATAGTTATCGGGATATATCGGAGTGATTAACCTAAATAAAATTTTCACCAAGATAAAAGTCTCAAATTAGGATATGTTCTTTATCAGATAAAAAGAAAAACTAAATAACCTTCGCTTCAAAATTTTGTAATTATCGGGGTAATTAGCCTAAAATTGACAGTAATGCTAAATAACACGTTTTGATTCAGATGGAAATCTTAAACTTGGATTATGTGCTTCCATCTTGGACTTCCATCAAGTAGGCATTAAAGTTTTATTTCGATATTAGTAATTATTGGGGCTTATCTGGCTGATTGGTGATAATTTACTTAATTTGTAATAATGCTAAATAACGTTTTTGCAAAGATAGAAGTCTTTAATTTGATTCTAATCAGTTAAAAAAAACTAAAATAGTTTCCTTTCGAAGTTTGTAATTATCAAGATTAATAGGGGTAATTAGCCCAAAATTGACAGCAACGCTAAATAACACGTTTTAACCAAGATAGAAGTCCAAAATTGAGACTATATGATTATTTATGAGGCAAATAGAAAATCTAAAAAGGTCTTATTTCGATAACTTATAACTATTATGACAATAATTAGCGTAATTTACCGTTCTGTTAAATAACATTTCCTAAGAATCAACAGCATCACACCTATTTGTGTCATTAAACGGGAAGAGATGAATTCGTGCATATGAATGATTTTGAAGAACCACGAAGCAATGAGATTGTTTGGGAAGACAGATTAGTCCTATTTTTTGAGAAAAAAAAAGGGGGGGCTAAATATTTTAATGGCCGACAAAGCAGAACGCTTGAAGAAGGTAAATTAATTTTAAGGCTGTCAAAGAAACTTTCTTTTCTTACTACCACCCTATTGAACACACGAAAAAATAAATAAACAGAAAACACACTATAAGTAGAAATATTTAACAAATTCATTCGTTTGAAGTTCGGGTCACAGGAGTTAATACAGGAAGTTCGTTCTACAAAGTTCCTATTCGTAAAACAACTGAAGATTAATTAATGTTTGTATGTCGCTAGAAAAAGATCTTTCAGTAATTCACGTTGGATCTTGTTAAATAAAATTCATATCTTTAGCAAAACTTTAAAATAGAAAAATATTCATGACCAAAATCACGAGTTTCTGACGAAAAATTTTTTTTTAAGGTCCAAAATCAATTTTCTTTCAATCATGATCTAGACGTTTAAAAACCAAAAATTTCAGAATTTGGGGTAATTTTGCCAACTTTCTAAAAGTCTCACCAAGAAAGAGCTAGAACAAAGAGGCGTTACATATGAACTTTGAAATCATTTATATGTAGTGGTGTGGAAAATAAGTTCAAATGAATAACAAAAAATACATTAAAACCCAAACTTAGGTACAACTAGAATAAATTTTTACAAAAAGCGAAAAAAGTTGGCAGCCCTGCTTTTCATATGTTGGCTTAGCTACTAAATATTACGAAAACTTAAGTTTTCAATTCTCTACCATTCTCCAAAATATTTTGCAAAAAACGTAGTAGCTGGCAGCCATCGAATTGTAATTTACAGAGCAGCCTAACCAAAAGTTAATCACAATATTAATAGTGGTAGTGAAATAATCATCAAAAAAGCAAATATTTTTAAGATATTACAAACTTTTTTCAACTTCACTCTTAACTAAATCTTATAATTGTAATATTAAAAAGTATCATTAAAAGGTCTCAACCTACACCATCATGCATTTTAGTTTAAATTTTTTAATTTCATTTTTTTGATTTTTATTTTACTTATAAAACATTTTTTTCTTTTTTAACCATCCTTAAGCAGCCGACTCAATTTTTTGGGTTTACGACCACTAATGTTCAATTCCGTAGCCTTGCAATTTTGAACCCAATCGAGAAGACAAAGGTACTCAAGGATCAAGTATTTTGAGAAATTTATCTTCTTGGAGGACTTTTTGCTAGAACTAATCCACAATTTGCGTTGCATGGAGAGGAAAACCACGAAAACTTCACACGGTTAGCCTGACTGCAAGGGGACTCTAACCCATAATCCGTCCACCACTGAGGATATTTTTCGTCAGCACTGTGGTCTGTGCAAGTCGGATGAGGAATTCGTATGGACCAGTCATGGCTGAGATTCGAACCCGGCTCACCTTATTCGGAGGCAAACGCTCTATCCCCTGAGCCCCCAGGGCTCAAACAAAATTTAAAAATAGTATAATTCAAAACTATCTTTTAAAAATTGCTGATTGTAGAATTGTATCTCACGCTTTACATCTCAAATCTTGATTGGGTGACCTCCTTGTATTTTACATTAATCGGAAGATACTACCGAATTGAGAAAATCAGTTTATCTGTGAAAATTAAATAATAAGGACTAAAATAAAGAATTTGGTCAGGGAAAGGAATATTTTCTAAAAATTGTCGAATAAAAGCTTGACATTTGTTTTAGTAATAAGTATACACTTTCCATTCGTTTAACAAAAGCGATTTTTTTCAATAGTAATGCGTTTTTGTAGAATATATTTGTTTGATATCATATGAGGATTTTTGGATAAAAAAATAGCGTTGAAACAATATTTGGAAAAAAGCTCTTCGTAAATGAATGCAAATAATGATAAAAATATAATTAAATAAAATTAAGGTTTATTGGAGCAGTAGTTTTAAAAAAAATTATCTTTTGTATTAATACTCATTCACGAAGAAAAAAGAGAAAGAGAAGACCTTAAGAAAAAAACGTAAAAAAGAAACAGAAACAATTGGCTCCTGGCTTAAAAATATACTTCTGATGCCACTAGAATAAACCTTCAAACAGCATATTAAAAATTGATTTACATCATTGATTATAAATGAATTCTGTTTTCTATATGGTTAAATTTAGTGTTGTATCCTGAACGGGATCACCAAACTCTTTCCACAAAATTGATTTTTGCTACCTTTAGAGTCAAACTAGAAGTGTGCAATGTAAAAATCAATCCAGTAATAAAAAGAAAAATTCTGATAGCAAAAGTTATGTATGCTCAAGAAATACCCACAGGAAAAATCTGTATGTTACTTTTCTATAAACAATCACGGAAAAAAACTAAACTGCGATTTTTTCCCCCGTTGAAACAAATATTTCCTGAATATACAGAAAATTTCCAAAACTTTTGCTGCTAGAATTATTTGCATAAACAAAAAAAAACATAACTGAGAGAGCAAGCATTTTTTGAATGTAATCAAAAAGGTATTGAAAATTTTGTACAAGTTCTTGAGACTTCACTAAATTTTGTATTTTAATATTTTTATTCCTATTGAAACAAATTTTTGATTTTGTAATTTTTATATTTTGATTTTCCGATTGATTTTTGGATCATGATCTGGGATGTCATTTTTTATCTAGTGACAATTTAGCAGTTACTTTTGCACCGATGATGTTTATGAAAAAATTTTGAGAAGATTATTGAGGCATTTTAACGTTTCTATGAATTATATTTAATCTTATGGAAATTTTGTAAATTAATGCTTAACATCATCTGTCAGTAGCGTTTTAGTGTCCCATTGCAATACGTTAGCACGAGTAAAACATCTATCGTTTCCCATCATTGCTTTCACATTAAAATAACTCATATAAAGTAGAATTCGAATATAATTTCCCTATAAGTTGAACTGTAACGTGGGAAACAAGAGAGCGGTTAAACGTGACACCATTGAGTATCGTTCGATTGTGATCAAGAAATTGACGCTTTTACAGTGCCTGCGTAAAATGGACCTCTCAGTCTGGTTCCGGAGTTTTGTTGCTGGACTTTCTACAGATTAGAACTATCAATGCTACGAAGCACTCTTACACCCTGTCGAAATTTTATTTTATTTAATAACCGTCGTTGAACAGCCGACCCAATCTTTTGGGTTTACGACTACCAATATTCAACTCCGTAGCCTTGTAATTTTGAACCCAATTCAGAAGACATGGGAGCTCCTGAATAAAATGCTGCCAGAAATTTGCTGTCGTGAAGGACATCTTGGTGGAACTAACCTGCATTTGCTTTGCATGGAGAGGAAAATCACAAAAACCTCCAATGGTTAGCTTGACGGCAAGGGGACTCTAACCCATGATCCATTTACCACTGAGGATATTTTTCGTCATCACTGTGGTCGGTGGGAGTTGGGTGCGGAATTCGTATTGACCAGGCATTGCTGGGATTCGAACCCCGTTCACCTCATTTGAAGGAGAACTCTTGATCTACTGAGCTATCACGGTTCCCTGTCGAAATTGAAAGAGGGTAAAACAGCATGCCTACTTACATCGGGCGTTCTGATGTTGGGTGACAATGTTATATCACACCCAAAGCCAGTAATGCAACTCTTGGCATGAAGCTCCTTGATAATCCGCCAGACAGTCCTGATCTCACACACAGAGATTACCGGTTTAGAAGAAGAATTTCGGTAGAAGGTGATTTGAAAGCAATGCTGAAATCACTCAAGCCGTTCAATTCTTCTTCCGTATGACAAACCCTGATTTTTTCCTGGAGGGCATTTTGAAGTTTATATACCGGTATGATAAATGTCTCAACGTACTTAGTAATTATGCTTAAAAATAAAGATATATCTTATCATTAATATATCATTTTATTTTTTGCCAGTCATTCACACCTCTGTCCGCGATCTCCAGGGGAAATTCAATGTACCAGTCTTAATAGAATCTACTACAGTAGAATCTACTTCAGAAAAAAAAAAGAATTTTATATACATTCAGAAATGAACACTTTTTACACAAAACTCTATTCGAATGCAGTTGTAATTTTAAAAAAGAACTGAAAAAACGAACATGGTATTGAATAAATGGAGAATTTTTCAGCGATCTGTTAACAGCCGATCACAATAAGATGTTAAATCGAAACTATCAACTTCTATAACTACTCCTAATAGAAGCTTCTTCATTAAAAATATTTAATCATTTGAAAAAAAAGCATTGTTCATTGAAAAAATTAAATTAAAAACATTAATCCGAGAAATCCTAGAAATTCCTTCTTTCTTGATCTTCATTTCAATAGCGATAACGTCTTTCTTTTGACCAATCAGCGCATTTCTAAATAGCAGTTATTTTTTGTTCAGTTAATTTTGTAGTAAAACAACATCTTCTATAATTCTATTCCAAATGAGATTTTTTAACGGAATAATATATTTAAAATATACTACTGCGTTTTTTTTAACACTTTAATGCTGTTAGAAAACATGCATCATTAAAAACTTTTGAATTATTTTCTTGACAGACACTTGAAAAAAGGGTACTTTAAAAACAGTAAACGATATAACGAGAAATCCACACGATATAACTATAATGACAATTGTTTTAAGGAATTGCTTTGAGCCGCTGTGGCTCAAAGAATAGAGCCCCCCTATCTTTCGAATTCCAGCAGTGGCTGGTTTATAGGAATTCTGCTCCTGACTCGCACCAACCACGTAAAAATATCCTCCGTGGTAGATAGATCTCCATGTCATCGGGCTAACTGTGGGAGGTTTTCGTGCTTTTCTTTTCAATATAACGCAAATGCGGGTTAATGCAATCAGAAAATCCCTTACGAAGGCTAGGTTGTTCCAATGCTTGATCAAGGAATTCTCCTGTCTTCTGGTTCGAATTTACTAGGCAACGGAGTTGAATATTGATAGTTATAAACTCAGAATCGTCTTTTATAAAATAAAATAAATTGTTTTAAGTTGATTGCTAATATCTCAGATAAAAGCATCAAAATTCTAACATGAGAGATACAACACTCAAAATTCTAATATTAGAGATACAAAAAATGTACGTTTATAACGAACGAAAAATTACAAGACTAGTTGCTTTCATTAGACAAACAGAGATATTTATTTGTGGTATGAATACAGAATAGGGAATCACCTTATTGCAATATAAACTCTTTATAAAAGAAGGATATATTTGGACACTCAAAAAAGACACGTGCCTTCAAAATTTAATAGTGGTAGTTAATTTACGTATTATTGTCCTGTTTCTTTACTCAGAGAGTTTATTGTTAGTATAGAGCTGTTCAAATATTACTGAGCTCTTTAATGCTCATGTAAGACCCTATAATTCCCATGTTTTTATTTTTAATATTTTTACTTATTGTGTATTGAATTAATAAATTTATTATTATTATCATAAAAATTGCAAAAAAAAATTTTAAAAAATGCAGTTGAAAAAATTTTAAACATGAAATAAAATGTGAGAAGGAAAAAAGTTTAACAAAACTTTCCTTAATTAATGTGTTTTGCAGTTCCATGAAAGGAATTAAAACATAAATTTCGCATTCTGCAAATCTTTTGTTAGAATTTAATCCTAAAATTCTTAGATTATTACTGGATAAGTGAAGCAACAACTAAAGGATGATACTTCCTTAAGGGGAAGAGGATTCACTTATCTTTGCTGACAAGGTTCAGTACTTAATGTAAATTGTTTTAATATGCTTTAAGTACTCAACCTTGTCAGCATATTAAATGCTATAATTTTCTCAATTTTATTTTAAAGGAATATCAACCTAAATATTTACTGATTCTTATTTAAAAATTTCCAAATATTAATCGAAATTTAAAAAGAAGTTTTCGATTTTTTTAAAAGGTTTACAAGACCTTAAAAATAATTAAATTTTCAGAAAATATTGTTTTCCAAAATTACGCATTTTTAGCAATTAAATAGTTTCTAAGATATTTAATATTTAGGGCTCCTTTTGCTTTCCTTTGTACAAAAGTTAAATATTATTCTTAGAGATCGTTCAAATTCTACATAAGCAGGTTTTTGGAAATTATGGTCTCTCCCTTATCAGAAAAACTTCCCTATGCTTACGTAAGAAAGTCGCAAAATACAAATTTGTTTTTTATTTTAACTTTGACATTAGTATTCTAAGTTTAAGATTAAATTCAGATGAATTTTGTATAAAATGAAATTTGTTTTTCAAATTCATTATATAAAATTTTAAGTAGCATATTAAGTAATCTTTAGCATTTTCTTTTGTAGTTAAAACTGTTGAACTTTGAGACAAAAAGAAGAAAAAAAAATTTCCGGGATTTTCTTTCCACAAACTTAATTTTCAATTCAAATTTGAAACTTTTCCTAGAGTAATTTATTAGAAAAATTTTGGAAAATTTATTTCATTTTGGAACATTTTGGAACATTTTAAAATTATTTTGAAAAAAAAAGTCATTTTCTAGTTTACATAAGCATTTCTCATACCCTTCATCCCCCCTTATCAACAAAATAAGCGAATCAATATCCATTCCCCTTGGATGCTAACGTAATATTTGAATGGTCCCTATATTTGTTTCTTTTATTTTGCTCTAATGTCTCGCTGAATTTTCCTGAATGTTATACATAAGATTTATACTGAAGATTTAAAAGCTTGCTACGAATTGTTTTATCAAAATAATCATTACAAACGTTTTTCTATCGTTGGAGCACAGTGCGTAATAAGTAAATAAATAAATAAAATAATAAATAAATAAATAAATAAAATAACCTGAATAACTCTTAATTTAATGATCGTATCTTCACGTGCTACCCTGTAAAAAAAATTAGGATTAAATTACCGTAAAAAGTACCGTCACTCAGGGTATTGATACTATTCATAGTAAAAGCTATTTTTACTGTAAAGTCTTACAAAACAAAAATCTGATAAACCGTAATTTTTACTGCAATATTTTCTGTGAAATCACTGAATCCTTGTAATTAAAAAAATTTTGCAGTAAAAAATATGGAATAAAATTTTACGGTAAAAAGGAATTCTATGGTTAAATACATTTTTAAGATGTTACACTTCGGACGACAGTACTTTTTACTGTAATTTGATCTAGTATTTTTTGCAATGCATATTAATGTTACCTCAAATATGCTAATTAATTAGTGGTGACGATATTTCAAGTTACGGAATCAGTCACAAAAACGTACTTTCTCAGGGTAAGCATACCGTTTTTTTCTTGTTGACGGATTAGAATTCGAAACTCTAAAAATATGGCAGTAGCCGAAATCTGGAAAACATCTTGTATTTGTTCGGTCAGGAGAGCGGTCCACAGTTTTGATTCATTATTGTTAATTTTACTTCTTGAGTACTTCGCCAGATTTTGAGATTTCTTCAAACGAATCGAAATTTTTTTGCATATAATTGAAATATTCATTTATTCAAAGATAATTCCATGCAAAAAATAATTTTATTTGATTATTTATTATTTTATTTAATAGTAGTCGTAAAAATTTTAATTGTAAGGAGTACAAATTTTTATAACATTTTAAAGAATACAATTTATGAAGCAAAATCCAAATTTTGATCGAAATCAGTCAAATAGTTCCTCAGAAATGGAATTTTAAAAAAGTCGTTTAGTTAAAAGTATATTAAATACATATAAAAGTATGCATGTATGTATGTTTCAGAAACAGGGATTCTTCTAAGTTAAACAGAATCCTTATGTCGATTCCTATTATACGCTTGTAGATAAAATTCAAAAGCTTGCTGTACACCTTCAAGACGCGAGAGAAAATTTTTATGTTTTTCATTTTGTTACATACAATTTTGTAGGATTTATCAGCTGAAGTTTTTTTTTTAATTTTAGTAAATTTCCAAATGAAGCAAACGTTTTTGATAATTGACTAAGAAATTTCATATCAGTTTAAATAAAAACAAAAATTCAAATATTTTCATTTTATAAAAATGCGTAGCTAAGGGGGCTACAACAAAGGCCATGTCTAAATTCATTCTTAATATGTGCAGCTCTCTTTGAGAGATTCATATTTTTAGTACTTAGTGATAGTTTATTTTCGCATTTTTAAGAATGAATTGTGAGAGCGGACATTGAACTTCAAGGTAATTGTATGATTGGTCAAAATGTGGGCAATAATTTATTGCATTTAAACATGAGTACGGGTAGACGCGGGAGCTAAAATTATAATCGATTACTAAACATTCTTTCCAATCATTTCCTTCTATCCGACTCAAAATGATTATTCTTATTACTACTAGGGCCTTATTATCCCAATAAGACACGGTGTCTGAAGAGGCACAAAAATTTACATTCAAAATCTATAGAAATAAAAATGTAGGTGTTTTTAATTTAAGGTCATTTAAGGTTTTCGGCTGGAATAAAATCGGTAATTTCGGCGAAAAATTTTATTCTGATTCTATTATCTATGATTAAACTTTAGTTTGTTAGCTTTCCAAAACCCTTTAAATATTTTATCTCCCATTTTTATGAATAAAGGTAGTTGTTTTTTTCGCATGCTGATAGACGAAACCGAAAGTAAACTGACAAAAACGAAACTAAAGTGTCCTTTTTTTTTCTTTGTTCTGCTTTGAATATTTGAGCTTCTATTTATTTGAATAAATTATATTTTTAAGACAATTAAAATTCATTTTCAGAAATTAATTTTCCAATTATTTTTTTTTGTTGCTGCCAGAGTTTTCTAATATTTTAGAATTTTCTGATGAACGTTGATTTTGAGAAAATTTCTTTACGCTAGCACACATTACAAAAAAGGTTTATTATAGAAATCTTTGAAATTTTGAATGTAGATTTTGTATAATGTTAGCGATGTTTTGAAAAAACATAACATAATATCTACAACATAAGATAATATCTAATATAATATCATAATAGTATTTAAAAGCGATGGTCTAAGTTTGAATTTATTCTTTTTTATCAAGCTTTAAATAAAAATATCTTGAATTTTTCTGTAAAAATTTTATGTTAAACAATGCATTTAGTTCTATTTCATTTTTTTAAAACTTTTTTTAAGGTTTAAGTTCAAAACACAGGTAATGACATTAGTGATCTGGAAACGAATTTATTTTGAAATTGTTGCCTTACAATTTGTTGTAGAGCTGTTAGCGTAACATGAAAAATTTGTAGATTTTAAGTTTAAATTTGCCTTTATTTTGAAAAATATTTCACAAATTTTTAAACTTTATTTTAAATTTTTAATTTCGGGATCTTTGCTTACCAAACATAAAATAAAAACTTTAATTTAGTCTTTTTAAAAAAAATAATAATTATGTATCGAAATTTTACTTCCAAATTTAAATGACATATTAGTTTTTGCCACGTTAAAAAAAATGAAGCTATTCAATAAATAAAGAATACTTTGCAGCTTGTGCACAGTTTGAAAAGGAAGCACTAAACAGAAGTTAGCCCCTGGGCCAAATTCATCATAGTAGAGCACTGATTACTACCATTTTTATTATTATTTCTTTTAAAATAATTTTTGAAAGCAGAATTGGTAGTAGGAATGTTTGACTCTGGATTTCTCTGAGAGTCTGATACTCTATTAATTAGATATGCTATTTCCTTTAGACTGGTGGAAAATTTCCCCCTCTCTCAGACTCAAATTCTCTTCTCAGAAAACCCCAAAAATAAATATAAAATATGTAATTAATTTTTTAAATTCAAGTCATAATACGATTAATTATTAAATATTTTATCGTTTGTAATATTTGAACCGTTATTTTTGAAAGTGGAATAATTCCATTGGGAGCTAAAAATTCTATTATGCATTTTTCTTTTTTATGATTTTAATTATCGTTTCATTTTGATATTTCACCAAATTATAGTACTAAAAACACTATCCAGATTGATTTGATACTTTCAAAATGACTTATTCCCCTTTCAAAAATAACTGCACATTTTTAAAATTTCATTTTCAGAAGCAACAACTAATAACAGGAAAAAATATTGTCTGGAGTGGCATGACTTATGAGTTTTCTCTTAACAAAACAATTTGGAAAAATACCCTTTATTCCCTCCAAAAAACTAAAAAAAAAATCCATTTTCAGTACAAATAAACCTCTGGTTATACGTGCGCTTTTCCTATTTGCTATATTTGGCTTGCGAAGATTTGAAATAATGTTTCAATAAATTCGGTGAAAAAAAATTCCCTTAACCAAGAGAGATTTCAAAATATAGACCCATTCCCGATATAAAATACAACTAAAAAATTATTTCCCGGTTATGAAACATCAAAAAACTATTTAAAGTATCCCACCTTCTTAAATAGCTATGAGAACTTTTAATAACATTTATGGGCGAATCCTAGGAAAGTATTAATATTATTATTAAGTAAATACTAATTTCCAATCCTAAAATTTAATGTGAGATTGAAATTAGAGGCATTTTATTCAAAATTACATTTTAAATTATAACACAGCAATTGAAAAAATAATTTTACCAAATATTGAGATTGTGCTAACCGTTTCATGAAAAGAACCATGTCAATATTTCAGATGCACACATTTATGAACATCTTATGGCAAGAAGATGCAGCTTCAATGAATTTTTCAATGAGTACTCATTAAAGTATTCAATATACTTCAATGAATATTCATGAATTAGGAGAGTGCTTAGAAATGATATATAAAATAGATTTGAATTAACTATTGAAATAACTTTGCAACATTACTAAGTACATTTGGAATTTATGATTTAAAAGATAGTTTCATTATAAAATAATATGAATAATTCACGTGCAAAGAAACGCGTGAATTCTTTTCTTAATGCCATTATTATCGTTGTATATTTTTAATAGCAAAAAATGCATAGCAAAATATAATTTTTCGAAACAATTCTATAATTAAAATAAGTTAACTGTGCCAATCATAGGAAACTATTAAGTGTCTCATATGTTTTTTACTTGTATTTATCGGTGAGTTTTCAAATCTGGACACAGAACGAGATGCGTATTTAGGAAAACGGACACAACTCGAGATGCGTGTTCACGAAAACGGACACAGCTCGAGATGCGTGTTTAAGTAAACGGACACAGCAACCCAGATTTAAGGAATTTAGAGATTTTTTACTTTTTCAAACACTAAGCATAATTATTACAGAGCAAAGACATCGGGTTGGCTAGGTATATTAAAGATGTAACTATTTAGACGACGTCTTTGTATTGAAACGATAAACTAGGTTTCAAAACTCTAAATTCCTGCAACGTAAATTTACTACTATTATAAATTTATAGTCAACTTTGTGAAAACATTTAAGGTCCTTTCAAAAAGAGACTCATTTAATCAAATGTATCAAGAGATTCATGCAAATTGGCGTTTATTTGCTTAATTTTTCAAATAAAAACAATACTTATAAAACAAGTTTGAAAAAACTGAATTAAATGCTGTGTCCAGATTTGAAAACTCACCGACGCATTTATTTAAATGCCATCCTATTTATACTTCTGATCACATAATTTTGAATATCGATCGAATAATTTTGAAATATCAAAACACGTCCTTCTTTTCTGCTCTTAACCAATAGAATTAACTTTTATTGCGTCGGTAAAAAATAAATATTTTTGACTCCTAAACTATTGTTTTCAAGAACTTGTGAAAGGAATGTATCTGTTTTTGAACTAACTTAAAACAAATTTTGATTTTATGAAGAAAAATTAAAGTTTTTTTTTAAAGTTTAAAATATGATAACATTTTTCAAGTGGATCAAAATAAGAAAATATTTTAACAGGATGTTAAAGAAATTTAACATCATCTTATTGTGAAATTGTAATCACTGCTGGTGATTATTTAAAAAAAGTTCCTGTTTATGTTCTGCTTAGATTTTCTAAGTACACATAAATAAATTTTGAAGGAAATTTATCAATGGAGGAATTTATCTGTGTATCAGGAATTTATCTGTTTTTGCACAAAGTTTGAAAAATATTAGTTTTAAGGGGAAAAAATTATTTTTAGAACAAAACTATTTTTAAATTTTAAAATATTATATTTTTTAAGTGGATCAAAATAAGAAAATATTTTAACAGGATGTTTACTTTTAATATCAGCCTATGGTAAAATTGAAACCACAGCCGGTGATTATTTTAAAAATGAATTCTTGTTGGTGTTTTGTTTTGATTTTTCAAGTATGTACAAACAAATTTTGCTAGGAGTTTATCTGTTTTTGAACTAATTTTAAACTAATTTGTGTTAATTTTTTTTTAAAAAATTATGTTTAGCAACATTGTTTTAACAGGTAAAATATTATAAAAATGTTTTAAGTGGAACAAAAAATAAAAGTAATTTAACAGGATATTTATTATTTTATCATTAACTTATGGTAAAATTGAAGTTAATGCTAGCGAATACTTTGAAAAAAATCTTTTTTTCTATTTTTTTATTCATTTCTTTATTTATTTTAGATTTTCTATTTAAACAGGTCTTTTATGTACCGTTTTAGGATCAATATGTACAGTAAAAATTAGATCATAAATTTTATTAATAATTTTTTAAAAAAATTCCTTGAGCTATTTGCTGAAAATCAAAGAAAAAAAAACTGAAACACTACTACATTAAACTGTATTTTTTTGATTATATTAGAAAATCTATTTCTATTAAATCTACTTTGTCACTCTCATGCCTCGTGCCATTAGTTATAAAATTGTGGGACCTTAATCTTCATGAAACCCCTATCACTTGCAGATGTTTGGATGCTTTATTATTTCCATTAAAAATGGAAATAAGAAGCACTTTAAATTAACCCTTTTCTTAAGGGTGGTACAACCAACGGACCAGAATAGCAGGTATTATCATGCTAAGTGTCATAATCAAAAGAGTGCTCTAAATAACTTAGGACTCTAAAAAAGGAAACAATACCATTAACTGATAAAAGTAATTATTAAAAAAGGGTAAATTTTAGAGTATAAGATCAGTGGCGTCCAGAGGTGCTTCAATACACGTGCCGAACTTCTCGATAAAATGTCCCTGGAAAGATCTATATAATCACTATCAATGCGAGAAAAAAAAAGGCCAAATTGATTGATTTTTTTCTTTTCTGTTATTTATTTATTTTATTTATTTTTTTCAAAAAAAGAACAAAATATTGCTTTTAAATTTTTTTTATATTAAATTACATTCCACTTAGATTAGTGGAAATAATTATTCAATGGTATATATATATATATATATATAGTCCCTGGCCAAATTATTAGACGCACTTTAAGATTCTATGCAAAATCTCAATTATCAGGTGATACTATACAGCTTTATCGTTTTTACGCACTGAAACCGGTTTGCACTTGCTTACAATCGTGTATCAATTGGTTAAATTCGACGATATATTATATAAATATAGAATATTTGTTATACCAGGCATTATATTAGTATATTATATTAGTATATTATATTAGTATATTATATTAGTATATTATATTAGTGTATTATATTAGTATATTATAATAATTAGACCAAATTATTAGACGCAGTGTATTGTTTTAATAATTACATGTTTTGCACGAGTTTATATGCAATACTTTTATATTTAAACATACATGTAATAGGTTTTTATTAAGGAGATTTTTCATATACTTCCTATTTATATTTATGTTTTATGTATTGCAATACAATGCTAACCCCCCAATTGATGCACGAACATAAACAAGTATAAACCGGTTTCAGCTGCGTAAAAACAACAATTCACCTGATAATTAAAATTTTACTTAGAATCTTATAGTGCGTCTAATAATTTGGCCAGGNTATATATATATATAATAAGTGAGGCGCATTCATTTGGTGTCATGCCATCGGTGCCATTTGGTGACATCGGTGTCGTGGAAATTCATTATAACCGTGGACTTCTCGTAATATACCGTACTCGTTTTACGAACTTTTAATGTATTTTTATTATGAAATTAAATGATTTTAATAAATAATAAATATCTTACCCACTCAAAATATTTTATGAAGAATTTTTGATTTTTTTTAACAAATTTAATAATGAAGTTTACTTTTATTACCTTTTAAATATTCTTTGTTTATGTGAAAAATTTATAAATATTTTCTTGGAAAATAGTAAGTGTTTAGCACTGAATAATTTCCATTTATTTTTACATCAAATTAAATTTAAAATATGAATTTAGATTTTCATAAATCTATCGTCGGTGAACTTTTTGCTCTGGACATAGATCAAAATGCGTGTGTAAGAGAATGGACACAGCTCAGAATATATATTTAATAAAATGGACACAGCACAAAATGTATGTTTAAGAAAATACACGTAGCTACTTAAGGCTTCAAGTTTCGATTATGAAAATTGCTCTTTTTTAAAAGAAAATTAATGAATTGAAATTAATTCCTAATATAATATCGTCCATTTGCATAAATTCCTTGGTACATTTCAGCACATTACTTAGACAGTTCTTTTTTCTAGGCTGTCATATATTCTATAAATTTATAATAGTATGATATTGACGTAGTACGTATTTAGTTATTTTAAAACTATTTAATCGTTTAGTGTTAGAAGGGATGCCTGAAAACTTAATCTCTAATAAACCCAGTCACCCTGATCCCGAGATCCATAAGAATTATGCAGAGTGTTTAATTCCTTGTTTAGCTAACCTTCCTTGTTTAGCTTGGTAGAACATTGAGAAGGAGCATTTTTAGCTGAGTTCATTCTTTTAAACACGAATTTCGAGCTGTGTCCATTTTCTTAGACACCCATTTCGAGTTATGTCCATTTTCTTAGACATCCATTTCAAGCTGTGTCCATTTTCTTAGACATCCATTTCGAGCTATTTCATTTTCATGAACATACATTTCGAGTTGTGTACAATTTCCTAATAGTAGTAGTAAATTTAAGTTGTAGGAATTTTGAGTTTTAAAACTCACTTTATCGTTTAGAATTCTGAATAGAAAGGCATCGCCTGAAAAGTGTCATCAGTAAATAAATCTCTAAAGTCCGGAGCTCGTTATGATCATGCTTAGTGTTTAAGAAATTAAGGAAAAGTAAGTAAGAAATTCCCCGTTTAGTTATTAAATCTGGATAAAAAACTGAAAAGGAGCGTTTTTTGCTGTGTCCATTTTCTCAAACATGCAATTTTTGAGTCTGTCCATTTTCTTAAAATCGTATTTCGAGTTATGTCCCGAACAAAAAGCTTACATGCGGCATATTAATTCTTTTTTTTTTCTTTCTTTTTTCATGGAGCATCTAATCGAGGAGTTCGCATCGGGCATTCACTTCATTAATCCCTCTAAAAGCAAAAACATAGATAAAAATGACAGTTTATAAATGACGCAAGAATGTATCCAGTTAATAAAAGATGTAGAATATGTTATAAAATATTAAGTAGTAGATTTATAACCACATTTTAAATGTAGGGGCAGTTTCTAAATGTAATGTCACATTTTGTTTTCATTATTAGTGATTATTATTTTCAGTATTAGCATATGCTAGCATTTCAGAAGCACATGCTATGGATTATATTTCAAATTTTGCTTTTAAACTTTAACTACGGTTTTTAAGGACATACATAAGCTAACAATAATAATGATTAGATGTTTATTTATTTTAATAAGAAACGTGAAAAAATAAAATAAAACAAATAATGTAAGCATGTTTGATTTTTCTGATTTTTTAAATTTTTATTTTAACCACAATGTCACCCTCCTTGTTACCCCTTTGTCGCAATTTCATGAACCCTTTCACGCGTAATATAATTCTTGGACCAGCCCGTTTTTGACATATCTAAGAAAAAGTAGAATTTTAATATGTTGATTTATTTCTAATAAGCTAAATTTATGCAAAAATGTATCGAAAATTAAAATATTTTAGAATAATGAAAAACAGCAAAAATTCATCAATTGTAAGATGAATAAAAATGTGAAATATACCAATGGACCTCGATTATCCGAAATTATTGCCGGTCCTATTTCCAGAAATATTTGAGTTATCGAAGTAAAATTGTTTCTTAATCTATTTTCGTCAATAAACTATGAAAATCTGTTTTTAATAATAGTGATTTCTGGTTTTTAAATTTAATTTTTATATCCCTTGTCTTTCATTAAAAAGCAAGTATAAGGATATTCCCTAGAACTAGTTCCTTTTTTAGTAATCCGTTTGTGCAAAGTAACATTTCTTTTGTTGTCTAATATCATTGATTAAATTTATTTCTTTGACAGCACAACGATATTTTTCTTTCGCAGATAATACTTACCTGAGTGTTTAAACTTAAATGTACTCATTTGGTACGATGTAGGGGGTGCAGCCAAACAGGGCCCGTTTAAGAGAAACTGGCAGGTTATCTTTTCGTTAAACCCTGATCCTGATTAGAATTCATTTGTTTTTTTTATTTTATTTTATAACCGTCGTTGAACAGCTGACACAATTTTTTGGGTTTACGACTGACAATGTTTAACTCCATAGATTTGTAATTTTGAACCCAATCCAGGAGATAACGGAACTCCTGGATCAAGTGTTGAGAGAAATTTGCTGTCGTGGAGGACTTTTTGATAGAACTAACCAGCATTTGCGTTACATGGAAAGGAAAACCAAGAAAATCTCCCATGATTAGCCTGACGGTGAGGGAATCTAACCCATGATCCGTCTACCACAGAGGATATTTTACGTCAGCTCTGTAGTCCGTGCAAGTCGGATACGGAATTCGCATCGATCAGCCATTGCTGGGATTCAAACCTGGTTCACCTCATTGTAAGGCAAATGCTCTATCCCCTGAGCTATCATGGCTCTGAAAGTCCCTTTGTAGATTTGAAGCTGTTTTATGAAAGTTTAGTTTTAATCCAAATTTAAGACTTCTTTTGTTTCTGATTTCATATTTGCATGTCTAGCATTACAATTTTTAAGTCATGGTATCAACTCATCAAATATTCAATACAAAACTCAATGCAAAAGTTCTTACCTAAATATTTACATTATCGAAATAGCTTCCTCCGTTTTTCTCATACTTAAATTGGTAGTAAATTCTACAGTTATTTTGACCATTATTGTTTGTAAGCAGTTCGTAGGTCTCATTGGAAGGCGAAAGCTCTATCCCCTGAGCCATCACAGCTCTTATTTGCTAAATTAAAAGAATCATTGATTGAAGAATTTCAAGTGAACTATAATTCCGCGAAAATTCATGAAATATAAAAAAAGATGGTAAAAAGCTTAACTCGGTGCAACAATATTTTTTGAAATTGAATTGGGTTTCCACCAAAGGTTCTAATCGTGCCGGTTTGTAACATCAAAAATATTTGTGGAAAAGACAAACAATTTCTATAAACGACAAAGAATTTATCCTCTGATTCCTTGAAATGAATAGTTTCCCCTATGAGGGCATTCTGGGATGAACAAAATAGCCGCTGTTATTCAAGCAATAAATGACACGAGGAAGTCATGAATTTCTGCGTATTCCGACTCAAATACAAGAATTTTTAAAAGGAATCGGATACAAGATATTCATTTATTTAATTGAACATCCTTCATAAAGGAAAATTTAAAGATAGTGATTTCTCCGCATCAAGATCAACTATAGAGAACTTTTGGGAAATGTTATTATGGTTATAGCTTCCAAGAAATGTTTTCACATTAACACCGGAAATATTTCTATTGAAATATGGCTCTTCATGAGAAAACAACTAAGTCTTAAAATTATAAATTATTAAAGATATCAATTTTAAGCTACGATTTAATAAAGATAAGGCCGTAAGAGGCATTCGATATTTCCCAATGAATGCGTCGAATAAGATGGATAACTAGAATAAATTAAAATTCCCTTTCAAAATCTCTTTTAAATTTCTTAAGAAAACAAGTTCAAAGCAATACATATAATTATATAGTTATCCATATCCATATCTATATATATATATATATATTAATTTCAATATTAATGTGTACTCTCTTTTTTTGTATTTGTTATAAAGTTTGGTGTGAATTAAATCATGGAAGGGTAACGCTATTTTATAAATAAAAAAAAAAAGTTTTTTTTCCGGTTTTTTAAATAAAATTTCATCCTTTTTTTCTTCCTTTTTTTTCTTTTTTCTTTTTAAAACTGTTGTTTGTTATTTTTTTTACTTATTATTTCCCCCTTTTTTCATATATCTTTAATTTTTCTTTGTTTTATTCTTCATTTTGAACTTATCTAATGGGTTCTGTTTACTTGCAGCTTAAGCGCAATAAATGAAACTTATTGTTTTTCTTAACGTTCTTCGTGTTTTCTTGTATCTATTTATTTATATTTATTGGTCATTCTCACAAAAACAGTCATTTTCATGTCCCCAGTATATTTTATGTTTGCTTTACAGCTTACGAAAAAAAAAATTCAGGGAAAGTGTCCTTCAGAATGCAAGCTAACAAAAGAATAA
>NC_092215.1:57189317-57215289 GCF_043381705.1 Parasteatoda tepidariorum | reverse complement strand
TTTTTTTTCATATAAAATTAATGTAATCTTAGTCTTAGATAAGTTTATCACTTAACCAAAGTGAAAATAGTAATAATAATAATATACTTACGGAGCACCAACTAAAAGTTGGCTGATTTTCAATACAAATCTCTCAAAAGACGTTTGAACAGATCGGTTAAAAGGACGCCAAATAAATAAAAACGGATCGAACTACTACAACGCCATCTTCCTTAGAGTCTGAACTAAGTCCTCCGTCGGTAAAAAATTTTTTATTTGCAATTTAAAATAGTGAAAATTAAATAAAACTAAAATGGGTAGACTCGCCCCTGGATGGGTAGACTCGCCCCGGTTTACGGTAATCTTTTCTTCAGCCCACACGAACTTATCCATGTCATCAGAGAGACTGGCTTTTTCTTGGGAAGTGTGTGAATTCGTTGAGTTCTAAAGCGGGAACCGAGACTGAATTACAAATTTAAAAAAATTTTCAATCTAAGTAATCTTGCTGTATTGTAAGCAGGTGTTTTCATCAATGAATTCTACATAACCGATTGTAAGAAACCACCTTCTTTTAAATTTAAAGAATGTTAATAACTAAACAGCAAATATAGTTACACAATGATTTGAAATCGAAGCAGTTGCTTATAAATTATTTTTTAAAAAGAAATGTAACATGTGCTACACTGTGTATTAAAAATAATAACCCGTAATTTAATTGGCACTGAAAAAGATTTGCCATTTCTAGTTAATATACTCGCAGATCTGTCAAGTGTGTTCCACTCGCTATAACTTACTGCCGTTGGTGTTTAGTATAATGTAGAAAACATGCAATCCGGGCTTCTATTCTGTGGGCGTCTGTGTTGTTCTCTGACGAGTCCAGGTTTAGCTTGCAATCTGATTTATGTCAGACCTTCAAATGGAGAACATCCCATTATCACCTAGGTAACATCATTGAAAACTATTGTGCAAGACTATTCACTATTTTAGAACAAATCTGCATGCTCGGAATCACAATTTATCAGAATTTCATTCTGGAATAGCGTTTATTTAGGGGCCCAGAATTTGATCCTCCCCGGACGAACATCATAAACGACTGGTTGCAATCTGAAGACCGTTTCATATAACCAGCTCTTCATGAGATTTAAATCCGATAGATTTTGTGTGAAATATGCCTGGCCTACGATTTTCAGACTGTCAACCATCTTCTATTGAAACTTTCGAGTGCATTGTTTGCTGAGTGGTGTTATCTTTCCCATAATAACTTGACACCTAGACTATGTTGCACCCCATAGGAAACATGCGCATTAATATATACACGTAATGCTTTTAAGATTCTGTAAAGGTCTGTTTTAAAAGTACTATCGCACCAATTTTTGTTGCTCTTTTTCTTCTATTTCCTAAACGGGCTTTATATATATGTCATATTTGTTTAAATTTCATTCCTAACAGTGAAAATATTTCTTAAAATTTGAGATTTCTAAAATGCACAAAAAATATTTTAATAGAATTTTCCTTCTACAGGCACATTTATCTAGAATATTTAAATGCACTTAGATAAAATTTAAACTGAGATATTTTTAATGAATTGTTTATAAAAGAAAATTATTTTTCATTCTATAGCAGACTAGCCTAATACCTGTTCTTCGTAGGGATTTAAAAAAGATACATAAATCTGTATTATTTAACACTGAACAATCATACACAAAGCTGAAATGCTTTATTAAAGACCATTTTAAGTTTTAATAATATTATTTGCTAAGTTCCGAATGATTTTATTGTATCATTCGGCACTTAAATTGATGCAAATAATCCTGAACAATACATGATAGCCAAGAATAGTCCCAATCACGCAATTCCCTCGATGCATTGGAATTTTAGTGCACATATATATATAAATAGATAGATAATTTCGAATACGCTGCTGTTTTACGTTATTACAAGGTGTGGGGCCGGGACAGCCTGGATAATAGGATGGGATCTCGAATCTCGCCGGCTCAGAAATCCCCTTGTATTAAATGGTGATTGGTGCGTGTTAAATCTGGAGGGGTCTCAAAGGCTTCCAATTTCCCTTAACAAATCCAGTACCCCTGGGTACTGAATTGGTTGAGGTCAAAATTACGATCTGTAGATAATGGATGAATGGAGTATGATTGCGTCCCCCGTGTAAAAGTGGATGTGACGTGTGTGCGTCCGAAGTCTTATTCTTGGCCATAAATGACGCCCCTGAAAAAACAAGAAACGCACCCTCCGCCTTAAATATTCTCTTGATTTCAAGCAGGCTTGATGATTGACAAGTGACATAAACAGCAACAACACAGGGGTTGGACAGAAATACTATACTAACATAAACCGTCTTTCTTTCAGTAAACAAATATTTTGGAAGGTTGTACATGGCAGAACTATTGTCACCATTTGCAAGATCTTGTATGAAACTTTAAGAAATGGTATCCCTTTTACTCATACTAAATTTGCATCGATCAAAATGAAAGTAGGAATTAAAAACTTTTTCTGTTTTAATACCTCGATCATTTTAAAAGCATTTTTTAATAAATGTCGCAATCCTATAGCATGATTTCAAAATTGCTGCTTCTTAAACTAGAAATAAATTCCTTATTTTTGCCCATCCAAATTTTGCATTGGGTAAAAAAAAAACATAATTTCAAAATACTTGAAGCATGATCTTTGAAATTGAGTCAACAGTTTTGCCATACGGAATCTTCCGAAACATTTACTGCTAAAAAAACACATATTAGCATATATATATTAACGTGTTAACACAGAGTTAGTATAGAAGTGTTCCCATATTTATAATCTATCCCTATACTATATTAAGTCGCTCTCTTACTTTACGCATCATTATATTATAGTTGCTATTTTTTGCTCTATTAAGACTTATAGAAACACGTTTCAAACCGTAACAAACTTCTGTTGACGTCACTTAAGGTTGATTTTGAATAAGCTTACCTGACATAATCGAGCAAAGATAAAGAGCCTAAAATCAATTCTCATTGTTACATGTTTTTGATTCAATGATGTTTTAATAACTGGAAGAAAGAAACAGAATCGTCTTTTAGCAAAAACAAAAAGTTACTTGGAAGGAATATATTTCCTTTATAATTGTCCATGGTATTTAATAACTCCGATAAGCTTAAATCTAATTATATTTCTACGTAGACAATTGCTTCTTAAAGGCATATAAACAGAAATCCTATAGCAATAGCTAATCCTATAGCTATTGAAAGATAAAGTTGTACCTGATGTTGCTCAATATATTGGATGATGGGTTTCGGGAAGATATGTAAGAAAAGTATAGATCTAGTGCAGTGAGTGTGCATGGCATCTTTCAATAGCTATAGGATTAGCTATTGCTATAAAATGATAAAGTTGTATCAGATGTTGCTCAATATATTGGAAGCGGGGTTTCGAGAAGATATGTAAGAAAAGTATCTAGTGTAGTGAATGTGCATGGTTTGAGAGCAGATGTCTATGAGTATGATGGCGCGCTTATATGCTAACTGTATATGTTTTGTTTACGAACTATGTTTGAGCCCCATTTTGCCCTACCCCAATGGGCAAGATGATAAAGTTTTCAGTTTTGAATATATTGATATTCAAATATTAAAATATGCAGCATATTTCAAATTTGAATACTCTCGAATGAGTATAAAGTGTGTAAAAACGAAATAAATATTTTCGAATTTATTTTTATTTGTTAGAGGTTAAAGAATAACCTTTATTATCACATTTCATCCACCCTTCCTTCTATAAATATCAATATTTTTTACAAAAATCAATAAAATATGGTAAAAGGGCAAAAATAATTAAATATCCTAAATTAGAACAAAAAAATTTTTAGATAGTTTTTAAGTTTATTACGATAGCTATTGACTTCTAAAATAGTTTTTTTTTTAATTTAATCTTTAATAAAAGTTACGGAACAACTGAACTTTCTTGCAGATATTTTTTTTAATAAAATTTAACACTTTTTTTCATTAATTCTTTGAAAATAACATTTTATTAGGTTTTAATTAATTTTATATTGTTAAAAGTAAAAATCCGATACATTTGGAAAATAGTTGCTTTAAAAATAAGTTCTTCAACAAATTTGGGTTTTTAATGAATATAAACTTCTTATACAAAAACATTTATATGGGTTTATATTTGTGAAAAAAATGTAACTCACATTTATTTGAAATGGTCGCTGAAAAATCGCTGAATTGAAACAAGTTTAAAAATTATAAATAAATAAAAAGAAAACACATGTTCGGTCTTAGATTTGTGATATAGCATTTTGCTTACCTCTATATGAAACGGATTGGTGAAATCACTCAAATCAACCAACTTAAACTATGAAAAGTAACAGAATGAATAGAATAAAAAAATATTCTGACTTAGATTACGGAAATTAATATCTTCTATTTTCAACAAATCGGCGAAATCGCTGAATTCAACCAAGTTTTATTATTGTAAGAATAAACAAAATATTTATTTGGGCTTGGATTTGTGATGTAAAATTTTACTAACCTCTATTTGCAAGGCATTGACGAAACTTTTTGTCCTTCAGTTGTGTCAGTAGACATATATATTTTTATGTATGTGTGTAAGGGACACCGGTGTTGCATCTGCGTCAAAGGGTTAACATAGATTCAGTGAAGTGTTTTTGTGCTAGAAAAATGAGTTAACTCTTAAAGAAATGCTGCTCTAAGATTCGGAAAAAGTTTTTATTTATTTTTTCCTTTGATAAATTTAAAGTTAAATACAAAAACCGAAGAATCAAAAAATCAAAGCAGCACTTGAATTTTAGAGTTTTGCATAGCCTATTAAGGGCCACGATTTGCGCACGGAAAACTCCCAAAGCGATTTCCTCAAAACTTAATATTTCAAGTTGGTCAAACTTTTAAATCAAACAAATCTTCACTGATGTATAACTTGTCACTGAATGTCTAAAGCTTTATTATTTACAGAAGTAAGCTGGTTCCCTAGAGTGGAAAACATTATATTAATATGCAGCATCGAGGAAAAATTCCGAAATCAATCTGCAGAACCCGGTATTAGATATCTGTAATTATTTGTCCGCATGACAAAGGTAAATGTTGGGCCGCCGTGACGCATTAATTCTGATATCAGGAGCAGGGTTATTTCATTTAATAGTATAATTATTTTGTTTTAAAGAATTATCTAGCGATTTTATGAAAAATTAATTAAAAAAGCTCTAATTGCTCAATATATCAAAAATCCCAACGTAGTTAAGCATTATTTGCTTACATAATTGAAAAAAATCTATTGTTTCTCATAACTTAAAATTTTAAAGCTTTCTGCCAACATTTTGATTTTTATCACTGTACAAGAATTATTTTTGGGGTTCAATTGTTGTGTGATAGTTTTTTTCAAAATTTCGATTTGTCCCATTGTTTTGCCGAAAACAATTCCAGAAATTTGTTTAATCTTCGTTTCAAGATCGGCATGATCCTTTCCGTTTTGTTTTATAACCAGCAGAAAATATATTTCACAAAAAATGCAAAAGTTAACAGAATAGATGTTTGGAATTTCTTTCATTTGAATTTTTTTATCCTGCGTTGAAATTTTTAACGCCTAAAACTATTATTCTCAGCGCCAAACACCCAAACTATTATTCTAACACCAAAAACTATATTCCCAAACCTACAAACAAGTTCATAATATAATAACCCAAATTCCGAGTAAAAATACTTTTCTTTCTTTTAAAAACAACAATGGATTTAAATAAATAATCTGAAAAACGTTTTACAAATAAAAATCATTAACAGAATCTCAAATAACGGCTAATACATGACATGGGAAATCAAACACTTTCAGATTGTTTCTCCCTTTTGAAGAAGATAAGCATAAAAAAAAAACGATCAGAAAAAGTAAAAACTAAAAAGGAAATTAAGAACACTTATTTTTTATTTTTTAATGATTTAAACAAGTGATGCAGGCCTACGAAAACAATACTTGGAACAGGGGGGCAAAAATAAATTCTGACTTCATGGGAACCAATTTTCTGAGGAATTGTTTGTGTATCAGCAGTTGTCAGAGATTTTCTCTTCCCACGTCTATAATCTAAATGTTTTGTTTAAGATGGAACTAATTTTAGAGAAATTCAATGAGCCATTTTGTCTCTTAATTAGTCCTTTTATTTTGTTCTCTTTATTCTTGTGAATTGGGGATGAAGGTTCGATCTAGAAATTGTCAGATTTGATATTGAGTTGTATCATTCCTGGACTTACCTCATCAGTGGGACAGGGTATACATAGGAAATTTAGAAATATTATAATTGCAGTGAAAAGCTGTTTTATATGGCAATTCAAGAAAATTATGCAAGCAATTAACATGTCATATACTCAAGGGGGGCCTCGAAGAAAACTCCTTACAAAAATATAGCGTTTCTTTGAAAGAAAATGGCAGAGAATTTCATTCTATTTATATAAAAACTACTGTTTTGTATGAAGTGTCTTCAAAATTCTAAAAAATATAAAAATAAGGCTTTTGTGCTACAAGGAATGAGCACAATAATAATATTAAATTTTGCTATAAAATTTGTCCTGGAGCTCACTCTGAAACCTTTGTTCAGCCTTTGATATAGTTATCTTCTTCTTCCGTTGCACTGCAACTTCTGTGGGCCCAGCATAGACACACATCAAGGAAGTGTAGAATCCGGTCTTACGCCGAGAGCAGAGGCTTTCGAAACGAATAAAATAATGCCATTATCGGACTATATCCTTATTGTTTCTTGGGGTACAAATCTTCAGTAACCGTATAATAAAACTGTAACTGTAATGACCAATAAATAAAGCTAGTTTAAAAACAAAAGCATTAGAAATAGTAAAACAAACTAATCTACACAGACGCCGTGAATTAATCAGCAACAATATGGTATGTTCCTCTTCTCGACTAGGAGAATGAAATTCTGAGTTGGTTCGCTCGGAAACAAAACTAATTTCGACACAATCGAGGTACCTAGTTGTACCCCACTACTCGGTCATACTCTACTCTCTCATGTTTGGTTTTTAACCCTTACCGTTCGCAATGTGCCTCTAAGGTAACTAATTCAAGATTTCGTTTAATTACACGGGGGGAATAAATTTTTTTCTGATTTCTGTTGCAGGAGATTTTTTAACAGATCTTAGATGCTTTCGTATCTCATAGCCTGCTGAGACCCAAGCTTTAAATGATGGATTATTCTTCAAGCTTTAATTCAAGCTTCATTCAAGCTTTAAATGATTGATTTTGTTTTATAATCGTCGTTGAACAGCATACCCAAATTTGGGTTTACGACACAATTGGGATAATAAAAAAATACGTTTAAAAATAATGAAAGGGCTCAAAGAAGGTCTAGAAAACCTCTGATTTTTTAGCAAATAATAAGCGCAGAATATCGTGCTTAGCATGAAAAGAAAATCCTCAGAGTTTTAGCAATTAGCATTAGTTGCACATAAAAAAGGGCTCATCCCTTGAGTATAAATGGATTGTTTTTCGACATCTTAAAAATGTGGGATAGTTGAAACATGTGCTTCTTTTGACATCGAAATGAAATTCTGATCGAATTAAATGGACTTATGAAAGTTTAACAAGAATTGGAAAATTGTTTGGAATAAAGTTGGAGAACTTTACAATTTTATAGCAAGAAATAACAGTTAGGTGCAAAGATAGATGGCCAAACATTCTGCTAAGTTAATGGAGCAATAATTTCCAGAGGTTAAAAGTGCTTATTTGTTATTGGGAGAACTGTTAATTCATCCCGATATATTGATATCATTAATAAAAAAACTTCCAACTGTAAAAACACTTCACCCTGATGGTTTTTGTTACAACAAGACAATACCTCACGCAAAATGGCTGGAGGATAATGGAATAAATACTCTAAAGTGGTCTGCTTCATTCCCTGATCTGAGTTCCATAGAGAATTTGTGGGATTATAATAAACTTCAAAAAGCGGGACAGCTTGAGAATGAAAGGAAGAAATAGGAAATTCTACTCAAAATTTTCCTTTTGAGGATTAATAGGTTAAATTCTTCTTTATTTGTCTCTATCTAGTCCATTTTTCACTGCCATTAGTAACTTTAAGTCTAATATAACTGTTTTATAGACCTTCAACTTAATTTCCTTAGTTAGAAGTTTGCAAGTCTTTAGTTTTCTTTCAATTAACTTCTTTAAAATACAATTTTTCTGTTAAATAATGTTTTATACAAGTACTTTTGTATTTGTTATAATGAAAAATGATGTAAAGTTTCTTTTAGAAAAATTATTATTTAGGTTTCAATATTTCATAGCTCCGAATTATGAAAACAGCTAGCATTAGTTTTCGAATAACTTATCTGTCAAAGTTAATTTTCCTTTCGACATCGCGTAATTTAGTTTAGCAAAAACTGTTAGGATGTCTTCCTGATGAAATGAATAGTAACCTAGTCATAGTAGTTATCTAACCATAGTTTGGATAGGCCATTCGAAAAGAATACAGGCATTTCCGTCGTTTTTGTCTTATGGACTAGCCCCAAGGAAGAGTTCGATGGATTGTCATCAAATTTTGGGTGAAACTCGGTGAAAACTTTCGATGATAGAGATTGTTTTCGGTGATGATTATTGATAGGAATGCAAAGTCTACCGATCATGGATAGAGTTTTTAAATGCCCAGAAAAGGTCCTACTCTGGATGATTATCATTGATTAACACTGACAAAATTTGACATGAGTTTGGATCACCCATTCAAAAAAATCAGGACAGGCATTTCCATCATATTTGTCTAATGGTCAAGCCACAAAGAAGAGTTCGATGGATCGCCATCAATTTTTTTGAGAAACTCAGAGAAAACTTTCTATGATAGAAACGGCTTTTGGTGATGATTGTTTATAGGAATGCTAATTCTACCGATCATACATAGAGTTTTTTGAATGCTCAGAAGTAGTCTAACTCTGAAAGATTATCATTGATTAACACTGACGAAATTTGACACGAGTTTGGATCACCCATTCAAAAAAATCAGGACAGGCATTTCCATCATATTTGTCTTATGGGCAAGCCACAAAGAAGAGTTCGATGGATTGCCATCAATTTTTTTGAAAAACTCAGTGAAAACTTTTTATGATAGAAACGGTTTTTGGTGATGATTGCTTATAGGAATGCTAAGTCTACCGATCATACATAGTGTGTTTTGAATGCTCAGAAATAGTCCAACTCTGAAAGATTATCATTGATTAACACTGACAAAATGTGACCTGTGTGACTGAACTTTCAAACTCAAGTCGTTATTGGAGTGTTCGTTTAATGGAAAAGACACTCTGCGGAAGTCCCGGCTCAACGTCTTAATCGATTGGAAACTTCATTATGACAACAACAATCCATGCCTTCTATCCTTACTCGTGACTTGCTTCTTGAAATTCAAACAAACCAACGGTTCCCCATCGGCCATTACATATTCGCAATGGATCACCTCCAAATTTTTCTTGTTCACGCAGTCATCACTTGAAAAATTGATAAGTCAATTAGATTTGCACAAAGGATCTTTACGCTGATTTGGAGGCAAAATTCATTAACTTATGGTCTGAAATTTGACCTTATTTTGCACCTTTATATGAAGAAGAAAAAGTTAAATTAATATTTCATTCCAGTTTGGTTTAAATATGTGGCTAATTTAATGATATTTATACATATAGCAGTAGGGACAAGTAAACTAAAAGATGACATTTTTTGATGAATTCTGGAAATATAAGAAGTCTAAGAGAAAATAGATATTTCTAGTAACCTTAACATATATCTAAAATAATATGCACAAAATTCTGGATGTTTTGTATAAATTCTTAAAACCTCTATACGTATTATAGATTCCTTATCAAAAATGTAAGCAAAAACATATGCACATTGGCGGTCGCAAATTAATACTTACTCTGATAAATCCCAATAACGGATAATGTAGTAAACAAATCAGGTTTGGTTGAAAGAGAAAAGAGGAAGCAGTTTAAAGATGATTAGTAGAAATATCTTCAAGTTTCAACCTCCAATTAAACCTGTTTTGATGTTTATTACATGTCCCTTCCTGCACTGTGATTTGTCAGATTTCGATAGCGTTTTTCTTTTTTATAAAATAAATATTAACTTGAAATCCCCAATAAGCATATGTTTTATTTTTTGATAAGGATTCCAAAAATTTATATTAAGGGTGATCTTTACAGAACACCCTGATTACCTATTGAGCTTTACATCTACATTGAAAATTTACTAAGGTTAGGTACAAAGGTGATGTTTTACGCAATCAAATCGAGCTTTTAGTCATAATATTAGGATAATAGGGAGGCTTTAATAGATTTTTGAAAGAGATCATTATAAAAAAATTTACATGGAATAAAGGAAACATCGATCGTGATAAGAAAATATTGAAAAATTACAAAATCTCAGAAAAATGTATTAATATTATTAAGAGCCTTTATGATGGAAGTAAAGCACGCATTCCAGTAGATGGAATACTCCTTTGTTGTTGGAGTAAGACAAGGATGTGTAAGCAACTACTGCTGCAATTCAAAGACATATTTATAAGTTTATTCCAAAAATCTGCAGGATATGGCATGTTTTATTTTAATTTTAAAACCGTCATCGAGCAGCCAACCCAAATTTTTCAACTTACGACTACTAATGTTCAACTCCGTAGCCTTGTAATTTTGAACCCAATCCAAAAGACAAGGGAACTCATGGATAAAACATTGAGAGAAATTTGCCTTCGTGTAGGACTTTTTGATTTAAATAGTCCGCGTTTGCGTTACATGGAGAGGAAAACCACAAAACCTCCCAAAGTTAGCCTGACGGTAAGGGGACTCTAGCCCATGATCCGTCTACTACTGATTATATTTTACGACAGCACTGTTTTCGGTGAAAGCCGGGTGCAGAATTTGTATCGACCAGCCATTGCTGGGATTCGAGCCCGGTTCAGCTCATTGGAAGGCGAAAGCTCTATCTCCTAAGCCACCTCGGTTTCATAATTGATATTGATTGGATAATGAAGAACACAAGCAAAAATGATAAAAGGGGGATCAGATATACTTTTAACACCACCCTAGATTATGCTGATCATTCCAATTAGAATCCTCTATCTTGAAAAGAAAACTGAGAAAT
Organism: Parasteatoda tepidariorum; assembly: GCF_043381705.1. Classification (NCBI taxonomy): domain Eukaryota; kingdom Metazoa; phylum Arthropoda; class Arachnida; order Araneae; family Theridiidae; genus Parasteatoda; species Parasteatoda tepidariorum. Next base: position 57,204,189 of record NC_092215.1, on the reverse strand, counting down.
TTAATAAACATTCATATCAGTTCGGTCTTCAAATTAATAAGAATGAAACAAAAACCATGAGAATAAATAAAAAATTGAATAATTAAATGAATTCTGAAGAAGTTGAATTGATTATTTCACATATCTTGGAACAATAGTAAATAAACAAGGAGGCAAAACGAGGATGTAAGCCTTCGAAAATTTTAGAGAGCTTCAAACATAAAAATCTTCACAAAAATAAGTGTTTTTAAAGCTGTTGTTTGCTTCATATTCTTGTATAGGGCTGACTGTTGGAATTTCCGAAAAACACATTCCAGAACAAATGTTTAAGAATAATTTTAAGAATTTTCTGGCTACAAGCTATTTTAAGTAAAGATATACTAATATTTCATATTTAATAACCGACGTTGAACAGCCGATTCAATTTTTGGTTAACTAATGTTCAACACCATAGCCTTGCAATTTTGAACTCAATCCAGAAGACAAGGAAACTCCTGGATAAAGTATTGGGAGAAATTTGCCTTCCTGGAGGACTTTTTGATGGAACTAACCCGCCTTTGCATTACATGGAGAGGAAGACCACGAGAACCTCCCACGGTTAGTCTGACGGCAAGGGGCTTCTAACCCATGATTCATCTACCTCTGAAAATATTTCACGTCAGCACTGTGGCAAGCCTAATGCGGATATCACCCCTTCTTGAGGAAATTTTAGAGCGAAGATGAAATGTCCTTCGTCTGAAACTGGATAGCCCAGCTAGTATCGCACTTATTTGGACAACCGATGGTAAACTTAAAAGAGGAAGGACATGTACCTAAGATCTGTGCAAAGCAAAACTAATTGGGAGACACGAGAACTGGTTAGGGAATATGAGGCCAACTACAGTGAAGATAAACAGCTTCTGGGCGCTTTCTTATCGCAGCAACGATTCTTTCGCTTTTTTCCTATTCAAGCTCTTCAAGCTGTCTCATAAAAAATGTTAGTCACTTTTTTTGATTTACTAATGTGACTGTAAATTAATTTTGTTTTCATTGATTGAGCTCTGATTGATACCAACGGAGGACTGACTGATTTAAAATTATTGGAAATAATAAATGATTTAGGAATAAAACAAACGGTATGTCTGTTGCGAAAACTGTAAAATTTTATGCGCAAATTTTAGAATTAAGTTCTAAAAGTTGCCAAAAGATGGTACGCTGTACAGAGTTCTTGAGAAAAATACAAATGCCATAGGACTGTAATCTAATCTGCAATATTCCAATACCAGAAATGTACGTTTAAAAATAAAAAATAAATAAAAACACTAAAAAATACTTGGTTTAAACCTCTTGATACGGTACGACGACCTCCTTTCATGTTTTACCGTCTTGTACCGGGTCCGGGTACCCGGTGAAAACTCAATCTTTTACCTGTGGCTGCAGTGCTGACGTAAAATATCCTCAGTGGTAGGCGGATCACGAGTCCCCTTGCTGCCAGGCTAACCGTGGAATGTCTTCGTGGTATTCATTCCTTGTAACGCAAATGCGGGTTAGTTCCATCAAAAAAGTCCTCCACGAAGGCAAATTTCTCCCAATATTTGATCCCGGATTTCCCTTGTCTTCTGGATTGGGCTTAAAATTATAAGGCTAAGGAGTTGAACATTAGTAGTCGTAAAACTCTAAATTGGGTCGGCTGTTCAACGACTGTTATAAAATAAAAATAAATAAAAGCATGCCGGAGTTCTTGGAATAATATACAGTCAGCAGTATGAAATTGTATTACTTAATTTAGGTTTTGCTGATGCTTGTGTGGTAAAACACAATGAGCGATTCAGAGAGTAGTTTTTTAGTACAAGAAACGAAAGAGAGTAACCACATAAAACGGTAAAAGTTTAGATACGGATTTGTAATGGGGGTTCGGAATTAAGCTGGGTTTGGAATTTATAACAAAGAAGGAAAATACATTCATAAGAGGTGAAAATTTCAAGGAAGAATAGCAAAATAATAAATTAGATACTATAATCTAATATCATTTGTATGTGGATCCAGAAGATTTCTAAACCTTTACAAATATTCTTGTATATGTAGTCTAAGACTTAAAGTCTTTATTTCATTTCTAAATAGCGAATTATTAACATTTTCGTTTTTGAAAAATAGCGTATAGTATTCGTTTTTAGGTTTTGTACGAAAATCGGTCATCTCATAGTTCCAATTATTTTTTAAATTAAAATATTATTATTTGATATTATCGCATAATTGGAATAGAATATTTTGTAATTAACAATATTTTAATATCAAAAATTTAAAAAAAATTCTCTATATATTAAGCGGCTACTTAACTATTCATTTTTTTTTCTCTCTTGAAAAATTTGTTTTGATGGAGATGATCGGTTTTCGAACTCATTTCATACAGCGATTTTTGTTGTCTTTAATGTTAAAGATCCGTTTAACTCTAAAGTAACTTCTTAATCAAAGAGCAATTTTTCTGTCACTCATATTTACGTTTCATGGAGATAAAAACTCCGAAACCTCCCATGGAATTCTAGACAGTAAAGGAACTTTAATCAGACTATTTGGAAAATGAATTTGTTGAGCTAAGGAGCAAAAAATACGGTTTCTAGTAAAAATTTAGTTTAGATTTACAGATACCCAATTTTATTTATTGCATGATCTTCTCCAAATGGAACACCTTTTTTTAGCTGGCATATTTTCTTGTTCCAAAGAAATACCGCACGAGTATTCTTTGGAATACTCGTCCACTGCGCGAGTGTGATGTATGTCTAGCTTAAACTATTTATTTCATCATAAAAAAACTGACGAGATTTCCGAAATATTTTTTTGAATAATTACTCTAAATGTGGTAGTGGCGAACATAAATAAGTGTTACAAGAATGGGTAAAATTGGCTGGGTACCTGGTTAAAAAGCGGGTAAGGAAATTCTGAACCCTGTACATCTCTAGTCTTAACTGTAGAACTAATCGTTCTGTTCATCAATGTTTTGCAGCACCATCTGCTGACATTTTTATAACTAAATTCCAAACTTGTTATGAAATTTTTTATAGCTTTCACAATAAACATACCACTACTCTATCACCCTTTGTTTCCGAGATTTTGAAATCAATTGGTTATCCGCAGGACATCATGTATTTGGTTAAAGAATGATCTGTATTTATGAAGGATCAATCCTCAGTAACGGCTCAACCAGCGTCATATCGATAGATAGTCTAGAATGGCATTTCATGCAATGCTGACCACCATTACGCTGTTGATGACCCTCTGTGACCCCCCTGGTTCAGGAATTGTTGCGGCTTTACTTTAAATGAATACATATTATTTTCGGTTTATATTAAAACATAAATACTTCAATATTTTTAGTTTAAAATATGATAACTCTGCAGTTAACAACATGTATTCGAACTAATTATAAATGTTAGAATGATAAAACTCAAAAAATAAGGCATTAATTAGTGGAAGAAGCGCCTCCTCCAGGCTCTTAGTGCACTGGAGAGTATAAAAACGTACTAATACGATCGAATTACGTACTAATTCGCATTAGTACGTATATATACGTACTAATGCCAGAGTACCTAATTAAGATCACGTGATGTTTGGTGTGACTCGGTTTATTTATATATAATACAATGAGTTACGTTTATGTGATCATAATCCTGAGGGGGTTAAGACAAATTTTTTCAAGACAATTATTTTAGAGTTTAGATTTTCTTTATGTAGAGATCTATAAACATATTCTGAAATTATTTTACTAAAAATTAAATGTGAAATCGCAGATTTATCGAAGAATCTCCTTGTAAAATATAGAGGTTAGTTGAGAAACATTTTATGCTTAAATCTTGGTAATTTAGAAAAAAAATTATTTTCTACGCCATCACAATATCTATTAGTTTGATATTTATGCTTTTATGTGTTAGTGAAGTAGCTTAGTTTCAAAGAAATTCCTAATAAATCGTATCCCGCTACAGTGAACTATCGGCGGTGCCAGCAATAATTCCGCTTTAAACGATGGTTCATTGTAACCAAAATCTCAGAAAAAATATTTTTTAGCCTATTGTATTGTTGGAAATAAAGATTACAATAGTACATAATTTGGGTCATAAATTGTTAACTAAAAATGTAAAGTCTCCTTACATCGAAGTTTCTTTAGGCCTAATTTCTTTCTATGACGAAAATGTTAATCAAACATTAAATAATATTAAAAATATTTTCAATAAAACGAAATTGTTTTCTCTCTATTGCAAATTTTTTAGGCGCAATTTTCGTCATTTCTTGGACTTTTTTGATTTGCGTCATTTTTGCAGAGAGTTGCAATTAGTGTACAACCCATTCGTTGTCCTGTTTTGAAGACACTTGCGTTAACTTTTTTCAAACACTCTTTCATAAAGTTATTTTTTATTAAACGTTAAAATTATATACATTTTAATTTATCACATTAACCGAAAAATTGTGTAACATTTATTCAATACCAGCAGGAAATTTGAGTCCACTATCAACAAACTTTCAATTTCTCACTATAAGCGTAAGAAAATAATACATTAATTAAATAGTAATTTGGACGGAACCAATAAAACCATATTACCCACTTCGTGTTATTGTTAGTTATATATAATTAATAATAATAATATATATAATTAACAATAATATATATGTATATATTGTTAATATATATAACTAACAATAATATATATATATTATCAATACATATAATTAACAATAATATATATTATTGTTAATTATATATATTAAGAATAAGACTTTACTATAACCGAGTGTTCTTTATAGCAGGATTGGACTGTAATTCAATTATTATTTTACTACCATTTTGTAAATTTTTTCTCAACAAATTTGCTATTTTGTTCCTCAAATCTGCTTTGCCCTAGATTTCGTTGCAAGGGGAGTTCTTTACATAGACTTAGAGAGGGCCGGAAATGTATGAAGAGTGGCCGAAAAGTATGGAAACGGTCAAATATATCAAGGAATTCACATCGAATGATAAATACACATTTTTCTAAAAGATTCATCCAACTCAATCCTATTCTCACCCTCCCGGTTCTTACATAGGAAATCCCATGTATACCCGATTTGATTTGTGGATTCTCATTTAGCGACAGAGATTAAAAAGGAGAATAAAATGAAAAGGAAAAATAAAATTGGGCATGTTATAGTGAATACTCGATTGTCGTGAACATTTTTAGTGGTCCTATTCGATAACTATTTTTATTTCATACGCTTTTAATGAAATTCTTTTAGAGCGGACTCTTTTTTTTCCAGGTATCTAAAGGAATGCTACCCAATTTTTAAGCTGCATCGCTTTGAATTAGAAATTAAGTAATGCACATTTTAAAGGAGTCATTTCGCTATATTAAATAATACGAATGGTTACAAAAGTAAGATTTATAGTGGTGTTCATAGTGAAGGGTAACTTGGTTGCAGCAACTTTTCTTCAAAAATGACGAAAATCTAAAAATATCGTTATAGGATGACAACCACTTCGTTAAATGGAGAACATTGTACTTAACGTATCATTTTCCGTTAGAGGGAGCTTAATAACTTTGTTGGCAGATTTGGCATACTTAGTTAGTGAACAAAGCTCCTAAAGTTAGTGAACAAATCACCATTTTTAACGAAACAAACTTCTAAACTGTAGGAACAAACTGCTAAAAGTATTTTTTCAATGATTTTTGCTACAATGAACCATCGTTTATAGTGGACTTATTGCTAGGTCCAAGGACGGTTCACTATCATATTTTTCTAATTTTCTTTTTTTAAACTTACTTTTCTTATTTCTTATTTATTTTTTTAATTTATTTATTCATTTATTTTTTGAAAAAAACTAACTAATACATGCTTATATATTATACGGAATTTTTCTAACCAGATTTTATGTTTGTAGGTGAAGAAAAAAAATGTGTTTTATAACAAAGTTGAAGTTATAAAGTGGAGCACTGCTATAGGTAAGTGTGTTTTAATCAAAACACTTCATTGGATTTAGTATAGTAAAATAGGCAGGGTAAAATAGGTAGCCAAACTATAGATTGTGATATTTAAAACTATTAGAATTTTTCTAGATATTTTGGCAATTCGTAATTTTCGCTGCGCAGTATACAATTGTAATCTCAATGTTTTTATAAGTATTCAAAAATTCAAACGTCTTGTATAATATTATTATAAGTTTAAGAGTTGTACATTTGTTTATTTTTCACTGTAACTATTGTCATTTCTTTTGACGCTGCGACAGTTCTTTTATGACCACGTTATACCAGCTCTCTATCACGTTCTTGCGTAAGTGTTGAATTTATACTTTCACTTTGTAGCCTTCGAGCCAAATTCGCCTCGAAGTTAGGAAACGGGTGATAGATTCTGGAGTTTTATAGACTCTTTGACAGTTTTTTTTTTTTTAATGATTATGTTGTAGCAGTTATCTATCACGTTATTGAAAAATTCTTGAGTTTCATCGTTCAGCTTCCAACCAAATTATTTTGTTTCAAGTTAGAGATTGTAGTCGCTAAGGACTGTGAAATTAATATCTGGGGATCCCAAGTTAGGTGATGAATATAGAAGATAGATGCAAAACGGGAATTTTTTTGTTTTCATATGCTTATAAGTAAAAGAGGAAACGATAGTCTAGAAATTTTATGCAACATAAATTAGCTTTCCGGATAAAAAACGAGTCTCCCCTAAGCGGGGCTGGCGTTGCCAGGATTTAATTTATTTATTTAATTACTTTATGGGGGGTAGGAATTTTAGCTAACTAACATGGAGATTTTAAAACATAAACAAAATACAATTTAAACATGAATAATTACAATAACTTTTATTATAATGACACAATTTATGATTTTGAAGATATTTAGCATTAAAGCAGAAATTTGATTGATGAAAAAAATTTGAAAATTAAAATAAAGTTAGAATAAAATCTTTCTGTTAGACGAAGCCATTTTGTTAAGAATCTCGTCGGGAGTGACATATTTATGGCATCATGATACACAGATAATGAAGCTAATCCTACCAATCTATCTTCACTTATTATTTTGTCCCTCAAATGTGCTTCACCCTAGAGTTTGTAGCAAGGGGAGTTCTTTACATAGACTTCATCGCACAATATACATATATATATGTTATTTTATGAAACTGAATGGGTTTATGATTAAATTTTCCATGCTAGGATGTTAAAAAAAAAAGCTTTTAGAACTCCTTCTGCATTGAAAGTGACATTTTATTCTTCGCTTATCACAATAATATCCCCTTTCCTTCCCGTATAAGTCTTTTTTTTCTCATTACTATGGCAACCGATTATAAAAAGGCAATTTTCATAAAAGAAATGAATGATAACAAACAGTAAAAAAATTTACAACTATCTTTATTTCAAAGTACCGGATGATTTATTTCGTTATAAAAGTCTTCAAAATTCCCCTGTTTAACATTATTTTATTTCTGTATGGTGGTGAATATATTTTAATTTACAATTCAAAATTTTTGCAGTATATTTTTTGCATAACATTTAGAAGTTTTTACATTTTTCTGAAGAGTTCTTACTATTTCAGATGATAGGTGGAATTTTCGCTTCTATTATACATAGAATTTCCCTTAGTAATTCTCAAAATGTAATTTTTGTTTTTAATAAATGAGTGCAAAAAGACTCGAGACCAACTCGAGGAATATAACTCATAGCCGAAAAAAACCACAATATGTTTTTTTTTTTTTTTTTTTTTTTTTTTTTTTTTNTTTTTTTCTTTTTAAATTGCAAGTTTAAAATCTATTCGCCTCCTTCGCTATAGTAGTCGGCATGACAGATCACGATACGGAAATATCCCAAATTCCTTATAACATACTGAAAAATAAAATTATTATTTCCTTTAAATTATTCTAACCGTTGACTAAAAGCATAAAAGACCACCTAAAGTGCAAAGTTACCTAAAATTACAACTTTCGATTTTTCCTACGATATTTACGATTTTTGTTACAATTGAGAATTTTTGCTTCTGTCAAAAGAAGTTCGTAGTGCCATCTGTCGAAGAGTTTTGAATTAAAACCAGGAACATAGAGAGTGGGAAAATTGATGCCCTGTCTCATGAATTTGCTGTAAGAATTGTTTTGTTAAACGTTTTAGAAAATTGTGCGTCTAATTTAGGATACCTTGTATTATATCTAAACTTATTATATCTATATTATACTAATAAATACTCCTATATTTACTATAAATTTAATCTTCGCATATGACAGGCCGGGATAGCCTGGTCGGTAGGGCGCTGGGCCCATATCCAAGAGGTCGTGGGTTCGATCCTCGCCGGCCGAAGACTCCCCGTGTAGTAAATGGTGACTGATGCACGTTAAATCTGTCGAGTCTCAAAGTCCTCCATGTTCCCATAACAAATCAATACCTCTGGGGGTACTGATCCAGGAGTTTCCTTGTCTTCTGGATTGGTTCAAAATTACAAGGCTACGGAGTTGAACGTTAGTAGTCGTAAACCCATGAAATTGGGTCGGCTGTTCAACGACGGTTATAAAATAAAATAAAAAAATCTTCGCATATGAACATTTTGTCTTGTTAGTTGAATTGAATAAATCGTAAGTCATAAAAAACTGCAATTTCTATCAAAATTTACAACATTTTTATAAAGATGTTTGAAAACATCTTTATAAAAGATGATGTCCAAAAACAAAAAGTGACAAAAATGAAATTTTTTTAAACATAGAAATTAAACAAGACTTTGTTTACAATGACACCAAATTAGTTTTAAATTTAAAATATATCGATGTCAAAAGGTATAATTTAATTTAAAAAAAAAAAAAACATTTAATGTAGATGTACTTTTAAATTCGTTTAGTATTAATGATATTTCGTTCGGCTATTTAATTCTTTGAAAAAATGCTTATCGATATTAAAAACACATGCCTGAGTTCCTTTTTAAATAGTCTTATTAAATTTCGGATCATAAGCGTTCAAACATGGTAATTACGGTTTGTGATGAGTTACGATTTTAATAATTGTTATAATATTCTTTTAAGAAATATTTTTGTTCACTTGATTATAAATATTTGTCTAAATAATTTTCATGACATTAAAAACATTTTAAACTAACTTTTAAGTACCTCTGACTCCCCCCAAATAGCTCTGGTTTAAAAACATACTATAGTAAATTATTTTACTTATGCTATCGTCAAAGTTAAAGTGAACACAAAACGAAACTCAATAAATATTCTTTCTATTGACTCTACACCTTATCGAACAAATAAATGTATGTATTAGATCAGTTTCCAATTTTTTTAACGTAAAAATTAAATTAATTCACCTAAAAATGTAATACCTTTTTTTGTAATTACTTTTATAACATTTTAAATTACTCAGAATTATGTTGGTTACAGTGTCATTAATTTTTAAAAGATGTAAAGAAATTTCTAAGTTTTAAATTTTTATAATATTTTCTATAAATTTTATATTCTGCTCCCCTGCGATATTTATTTATTTATTATCATTCCTAATTCAAGACTGACATGCAAAGGATGAGCTGACATGCAAAGGAAAAAGTCAAAATCTAACAATTGCACATTCGAACCTTGATTTTCATCGTAAAAGTTGAATTTGAATTACATCATAATATTTCATAATTTTAGAAATTATTTTTTTGAAAACATTTATTATTTTTAGGTTTGATAATCAGAATAAATTGCAAAAAGAAACAAAGTGCATTTTGTAGTTATCTTTGATTATCATATATAGATGGCGCCAGTATTAAATCAAAAATTCAATTTGTCTTAGAAGAATATTATTCACAGATACATATTTATACAAGACAAATCACTTTCCGATAAGGGACGTGAAATTACTATGCTCCTCCACTGGTGGTTTTCGCGGACTTTTCCTATTCTTAACATGGCAAGCAGCGTTTCGCACTCTTTTAAATTTCTTCCATTAAGTAGTAAGTAAATAATATTCGAGTTGATTATTTTAAGATGTATTCTATCAACAGTATGCCTTTTCTTAAATTACATTTTAAAGATTTATTTTTTTCAGAAATCTAAATTTAATTAAATTCAAGTCTAGAGGTCTGTGTCGGTGACACGGGATCATTTATTTTGCACATTATAATAAAAAGTTTAAAGCATTATAAACTTATATATCAACTACTAAACACTTATATTACTCTACTATATACTTTGAATTTAAATTTTAATGAAAAAATATTCAAAAAATCTTTTCGAATTAAAAAGTTTTATACGTTTATAATTTAGTACCTATGAAAATTTTAACTTCGCATAATCAATTGTAGCGTCTTATTTTTAATTTAATGAGAAAAAATTTTTATTCTAATTTTCTTATCGTTATAAAAAATTTAGAAGTAAAGCTTTACTGAAATTTTTTGATTAAATAAATTTTAAATTTTGGTACAAATCTATTCTAATCAATCGAAAAATATATTAAATTGTATTGTAATGAGTAGAAATTTTTACTATTTAATTAATTTTAAGTAATTTTTAGGCTTACTAATTTTTTGAAATTGAAATTGTTTTCAGTTCTTCATATTTAAAATTATTTTAATTTTACTTGAAAATTACGTATATATACAATTATAAAAAACTAAAAATAATTTTTACTCATAAACACATATATATGAAGTAAATCTTTATTTTTACATCATTAATTTGTTTAGTTTTGATTATTTAGCATAGTAATAAAGTTAATATGTGAACTCTAAAATAATTTAGAATTAATTATTATTTTAAATTAAAACAAAATTTCTTTTAAATGGAAATAAAGTGTTTTCCCTGCTCTAAACAAATGATACTTCGGAAAAAAAAATTAGTAACAAGTATTATGATGATTATTTATTACAGTATTGCAAAACATGTATTAAGTTAGTAAATTATTCTCTTTAAATTTTAACGATAACTTCTGTTTGATCATCACAAAGGATTAATGTACAATTTTAAATTAACGAAAAACTAACTTAATCTTCTCAAAAAAAATTTCGAAAAATTTTACATGCCAGTCGCATTTTATACAAATTTATCATATACTTTCTCCAAATTTATTTTATATATAGCCATTACTATATAGCAGCACGAGTGCTAAAATTGGCAATTTCGCATACTCATTAATTATAATTCAGCTTACATACTGCAATTCTGTATGCAAATATGCTTTTATTTATAAGTGAAATGAGGAATAAGGAAAAAATAATCACTGTTGAAGGTGGTTAGATAAAAAAAAACATTATAGCCTATTTAGATGTCAGATGAAACTACATATATTATTAATAAAAATTTATTTATTTATAATAATTATTTATTTATAATAGATAGTTATATAATAAGCATTCATATAATAAATGGTAATTATAGTTTCATATGTTGCTGGCAAAGTTCTTAAGTAGTTAAATAATTTGGTTCGGTTCGATTTTGGTTTGTCTTCTTTCATTTGGTTTGTCTTCATAAAGGATTTTTTTACTTTTTCTATTTTGAAAAAAAAAATATTTTCTTTTGTTTCTTTAAATTAAAAAAGTAAAAATATTGTAATAACGTCTGAGTTATACGAAAAGTAAATTTTATTTACGACACTCTTCAAAGGAAAAACGGGAAACTTTTATGTCCTATATATCTCAGTAGATGGCAGCACCATTACATGTCAGTCTTATCATTTTAAACTTAATACGTTTTCAAACTGAAAAAGGTGCTTTTTTCTGCATTTCTCTTTGGGCATATTATAGAAGATAAACCACTCCAGCCAAAAACAGCTAAAAAAAAAAGCAATACATCACTTCTACTATCTGGGTTATTTCAGCTTCTCCTACTACTAGTGCTACTACAGTTTTTGCAACATTTTCTCATTCTTATCATAGCAATTAAAGACTTGCACTACTTAATTTCTTCATTTGAAACATAATTAAATAATGTTTGAGCTTAATATTCTTGGATGTACATTTTTAAGAGCGTGCATTTTCTAAAAATACCAAAATAAGTTAAATTTGTTGTAATAAAAGTAATTAGCATTTACTTTTTTAAAAGAATCACTAGATGGCAGCACCAGTTACTATAGTTTTATAAAGTTTTTAACTCACTGAAATAAAAGATAACGACTTACTATTCTACAAAATTTTCTTTTTTTATAAAGTGGGCTCCCTTTTTCTCCCTACTTTCATGAAAAAAGGTATAAACTATTTTAATGACTCATGAATTGCATAAAAAACAACTTGGCACATTTTATTCTTGAAAGGAATAAGGAAAATTTTTTATCTTTATCATTGTCACTAGATAGCAGCATCATTAGTAGAAGCCGTTTTAATTTTTATATATGTTTTTAAAGGTAGCGGGGCCTCTTATTTTCTCCTCTTTGGTTATTCATTATATCCCCATAACTTATATGAAGATCATAACACATTTATTTAATTAACTTCTCAGCTGAAATGCATGCAAATTTGCATGCTAGTATCTATGAAAATTTTCATATAGTTTTCTGCAAAATGTTAAAAAAGTATTTAAAGCAACCTTGAAACTTAGAGAAATAAATTATTACGTTTATTTTATAGATTTCTAAACAGAAATTTATACAGGATTGAACAAACCTCTTTTAATTACCACAAAGACGGTAAAAGTCTCAATTTTTTTTTTTTTAAGGAAACGGAATACAAAATAGATTTTACAACCATAGGTGTAAACGCAGAGGCTGCACAACCACTCTCAAATGAATTCCTTGATATATATTGAAATTATTGTTCATTTTAAACTACAAAAAGCAGAAATATCCAGTGGTTTTTGCAAACCCTTTGTGTTTAAAATGTAGGAAGAGAGCCTTCTGAAGCAAAATGAAATAGAGTTTGTTTTACATTCTGTATGATAAGTAAACACATGTTCATACTTAGCAATGGGAAAACATATATTTCTGTCGAATGGTTCTTTTGTTTTCTAATTCTTTGAAACATTTTTTAACAATACCAGTGCTTCATGTGAGGGGAGCATTTCTAAAATTCAAACTCAACAATGACCCATGATCGATTGGAGCATTTAATGCTCCCTTTTATTTAGCAAGAAATGGTGATAAATATGAACAATAAAAATGCTATTGAAGAGTTTAAAACACTTATTCCTCCTGAAAGGTGTATGCTTTTGTAATGTTTTACATAATAGTAATTATGAATAAATTTAGATAATTATTTAGAAATTCCAGTTTACGTTGTTCCATGATTTTTAAAGTTCAAAATTTTTAATGATATTCTATAACTTATAATACAAATATATATGTGAACGTTTGTGTGTTATTGTACAAGTGTTGGTCCTACCTTAAAAATTTTCTTACAATTTTTTTCGGGGGGAGGTGTGAGACTGACACTACCTTTAATCACCCCCTAAGTAATAAATAAAAGATCACGCCTGTGTATTGTGTACTTATTAACATCGTTTATTCTTTTTTAACAAAAGGGACGAATTAAATTAAAATAAAATAAATATGTAAGTAAATAAATTATACTTTCTGTAGTTAAATTTCAATTTATTTATTTATTTACATTTATGAATTCTTTTCACCACAGATTTCCTGCTTAACAATTCATATAGCGTAGATATAGTGAAATTATAATAATGTATAAAAAGGCAGTCACTTTTTATTTATTTATTTAGCAGAACTGAGAATATTTTATTGCATTGAAATAAAAAGTGCAAAGCTATTTTACAATGTAACTACGATGCATTTTTAAAACTACCATGCTAATAGAAGAGAACTTTTTTATATTTAAAATTAGCTTAACTGATGGGGCCCAATATAGGGTAAAATTAATGGTTGAAACTGCCCTCAGGGTGACTAAATGTAACAATTGGCGATTAATAAATTGACGATCAGTGGCCACTCTATCTCCACTTTTCTCGTTGAAATATTTTGAAAGTAACTTTATTTTCTGCTTGATTCTTAAAATCTTACTTTTAGAAATGAACCTTGAAGTTTTAACCATAATTTAAGAAATCTCTCAAAGGTTTCATATTAATATCAACAGTTTTTTTAATTGTTTAAAATGTTCAATTTTGTTAAAAATTGCCACGTGTTTTACAAAGTGGTCACTATTGTAAATGCAACAAAAATACCATGTTCAAACACAAGACCTTCATCAGTGGTGTTTGGACACTGATAAAAGTTCTTCATTATATAACTTGTCTTGAATCTTCACTGACTTCAAAAAATAGGAGAATGCAAATAAAAGTGGACTCTTAGTCAGTAAAATAGCTGCAAATTCACTGCAGGTAGTAGTACCTGGTCTTATACTGAGAGCAGAGATCATCAAAATGAAGCTGACGATGTTAATCCGTTTCACATTTGCATTTTTAGTAATTAAATAATTTACGGTGTTCACACAAAAGTGTTTTTGATCACACAAACAATTCTATCTTAATATTAAGGATCACCTGGTTCTTTTTAGCACTACTTATTCAATCGAGATCGACGAGACGAGAGGGATAAACTTAATGTATTAATCAGAAAGAATATACAAGATATTATCGAAATTTATAATCTAAATAAGAAGACAAAAAATAATAATGAATTATTTAAAAAGATATTATGGAAACTTATAATCAAAATAAGAAGATGAAAAATAATATTGAATTATTTAAAAGCAATTTATGAAGTCATAAAAAATTATAAATTAAGATTTAAAAATTAATTAAATCAGAAGATATTGTAGTACTTCTAATTTGAAGCGCATATATATATATATATATATAGCGTAAACCGGGGCGAGTCTACCCATTTTAGTTTTATTTAATTTTCACTATTTTAAATTGCAAATAAAAAAATTTTTACCGACGGAGGACTTAGTTCAGACTCTAAAGAAGATGGCGCTGTAGTAGTTTGATCCGTTTTTATTTATTTGGTGTCTTTTTAACCGACCTGTTCAAACGTCTTTTGAGAGATTTG